>NC_048300.1:104890287-105010908 GCF_013100865.1 Trachemys scripta elegans
GGGCACATTTTTAGGGGCGACATTCTGGCGCCGGCCATGCCACCCCTAAAAATGTGCCGTCCCAAGCACCAGCTTGTTTTGCTGGTGCCTAGAGCCGGCCCTGTCTGTGGACCACCAGCGAGTGCTCTGTGAACATTCTGGTTTATGACATACTCTTCCTATGATCTTCTTGGCTGTAGAGTTTGGGCATGAACTGCCAGCATTTCCTCTCTTTGTTTGTGTTCATTGACTACAGCTAGTCCTTTTCCAGTTCCTTCCTATAGTAGGATATCAATTAACATTAATATTATTGATGTCTCAGTTTTTCAGCCACTACTGTATGAATAGATTCTCTCAACTGCTGAGTTATGGATTCACTTACTCTCTGCTTGATACTGATGACTTGGCAAAAAGCCCTTTGTACCTGGCTGAGTGCCAAGCCATTCATCTCAAGACAAATGAGTAGTTCCCATTCCCACTGACAGAGAAATGCTCATCGTTCAAATATGAACAATGAATATAGTCTTGCAGTTTCTTGGATTGGGGCATGAAAAACCCTGAAAAATAGTAATGCCGAACAAATCTTGAGAGGGGTCACTTTATACAATGCTCACAGATGTTTCTGTCTTCTCACTATGCCTCTCCAATTGTCACTTAGATACATCTTTATCTCACCTCAATATTTAGAACCACTTAAAAATCTTTGTGAGCCACTTCAGTTATCTCTTATCTCTACTCCATTGACCTGTGCCCTATCTCATCTCCAAAATTAAAAGTTTCTCAGAACCAGAGACAAGGAAATTGTTTTTTGTTCATCTTTGCAAATCAGTCAGTTTTTCCTTTGCATAACCTTGTCTATTTTTATACAGCAGTCACAAATTCACCAACATGGAGAGCCCAATGCTTTTATGATTTCCATGTGTCATTTAGACATTCCATATGTGTGCCACAAAGGGGAGTAGGGGAGAGATGGCCAATGGCAGTGGTGACTTTCCCCAGTGCCCCATTCTAAATCCAAACAGCATTGCTTCTGAAGGTGACTCACATTCATATCCTTGATCTTCTTGTTATTTATATAAAATTGTAGGCAACACACTATCAGAAGTTTGGTAACAAATATTGGCCCTAGCCCCGAGGTCCTTACTATGTTTTTACTCAGCCCTTATTCAAGTAGACTCTTACTCATGAGTTTTGCCAGAGTAAAGATTAAGCAAGGATCTGACCCAGAGAGAATAAAAAATTAGCAGCAAATAAGTGGTTTGGAAAGTCTGACAATAGAGGAATGATGAAGAAAATATAACTTATATACCATAAAGAAACGGATGGAAAGGGCCAATAACATACAAGAAAATAATATACAGGAGGGAGGGAGGCTCATTCAATGTTGACTAAGGACATATTACAAGAAAGAATAGTCTTAAAATGGAGAAGTTCAAGTTTAGGTTAAAAATAAGAACAAACTTCCTAATGAAAGGAAGAATTCATCTATCTGAAGTACCAATACGGTCCCCATCATTATATTATCTGAGCATCTCAAGTCTTTTCTGTATTTACCCTCACAACTCCCTTGTGAGATAGGGAAGTGCTATTATCCCCATTTTACAGATGGGGAACTGAGGCACAGAGAGATTAAGAGTGTGGCTGTACTTTGAGCTGTGGGAGTAATTCCTAGTTTGAGGAGATACACCCACGCTAGCAGTGATCGAGCTAGCATGCTGAAAATAGAATGTAGTTGCAGCAGCACAAGCGTACATACTCGCTTCAAGTACAGACTGCTTCAAGTACATACTCGCCCAACACACTAGGTACGCACTTGAGAAGGCTACCATCTCCTGCCACCCACACCATTATGGCTACACTCTATGTCTACCACGCTAGCTCAGCCATAACTAGTGCAGTTACATCTCTTTGAGCAGGGAATTACACCTCCAGCTTTAAGTGTAGACATAACCAGAGAGACTTTCCGAAGATCACACAGGAAGCCTCTGGTGGAGCAAGGAACTGAATGCGGGTTTCCTTAAGTCCCAGGATAGCACCCTCTCCTCTGGCCAGACAAGAGAGATGCTATTAAGGCATTATCAGCGGAAATATTCAGAAAGGGATTTGAGGTAACACTCTAATCAGAATGATGAACAAGGCAGTTCACTGTTTTAGACTGAATATCATGTATTATTGTTTGTGTTGCTTAACAATCTGCTTAAGTAACACCATGTACAGACTGCTGTCCCACAAATGAAAATAAGAGCTATCTCTTGAGGCTACCTCAGTGGGAAAAGTTAGGTAAAGGCTGCCCGACAGCAGTGTTACATGGTAAAATAATGGCATTGCTTGGAAGAGAAACTGGGGCCCTGGTCCTGCAAAAAACATACATATGAGCTTAACTTTAAGGACTTGTGGGTCCCTTTGGCTCTCAAGTTAAGCATTCATGTAAGTGTTTTAAAGGATAAGGCTCTAGACCTCCTGACTCTTAGTCCATTTCTCTAAACTGATCAATTGGGAATTTTCTATTGAAATCACTAAATTTTATGTCTTTATTTATTTTGCACGTGTAATGTAAAATCTACCTAACAGAAGTTTTGGAACCTTGATGAGAAGCAGCCTCTTCCTTTTATTACCTAGACTGGCAGCAGAATCCTTCTCATACGGGGGAAGAGGGCCTTGAGAGAGAATGTTTTTAGATGGGGAGAGTAGGTAATAGCCCTCCTCCCAGTGCCACCACCTCTACCTAATAAATATGCCTTTCTTTAGCACTCTAAATGGAGAGATACATGTGGAAGGGAATGGAAGAATGGAAAAGGGATACAGTCATAGGGTCTCTCTCCAATCCTTGTGTCCATTGAAACTCCACAGAAAACAAGAAAACCCCCCACTTTGTCACACCTTGTAAAAAATAAACAAAAAGTAAATAATACTTGCACAGACTGCTGAAGCTGAATCGGCTCAAAGCTGGGAGTAAATATTTTATGAAGATTTGCAGTGTCCCCTTGAGGGGGGAGGAAGGGTAGAAGTTCTAAAAATTCTTGACATTTGTGAGGAGGGAGGAGATAAACCTAATTATAGTGCTTTCAGTGCTGCCGCCTCTGTTTTCTCAGAACATCCTTAGAACTCCTCAGGGGTTGTCTTTGTTTCCAGCAAAACAGCCTCTTATTAGTTGGAAGGCAAACATAACGATAACCCACAGAAACAAAATCAATGTAATCTCTGACATACATGATTATCTAGAGATGTGCCATATTTTCAGACCTGCTCCATCACTCATCCATGAACTCAAACTTTAAGGTTTGACAAAGTTTTGATTAGCCCCACCACCAAAGGACAATGAGATGGGGGAAGTCCACCATGGATATTATTCTACCTTTATGATTTTCTACTAGGCCCTTCTCCTCACAAACACAGCCCTCATCTTTGCTAGACAGCAGGGAGGGCCTAAAGGTCCTCTGATAACCTTTCTGTGGGGCCCCCGCTGCCACTAAACTGAAATCTCATATACTCTTGGCTACGCAATATATTATGGTATGTATCATCTCAGAGTTTGAAACACTATAGAGGGTCAAACAAAGAATCTAGCTTCCCCACAAACTAGCAGTCAAGAGAGGGGAATTGAGCCACATGTTCTCCCGAAGACAAGCATCCAGGATGAGGGACTTGTTTCCAGCCAATATGCCACATAGGATAATGCCCTCAGGCATCACCAAGATCATTAATGAGAGGGGTTAGGGATTTTGGACACTAGAAGAAACCAGGATCTGTGTAGGGATCTAACTGAAAAAGAGTCTGAGTTTTGTCTAATAGGAGGGAGGGAGCTATTTGAGAATCACGCAAGAAACAGGACAGGCCCTCAGAAAAGGCTGGGTACAAGTCAGATTGTCACAGGGAAATCTTGCCATAGATAAAATCATTTTCATAATTAAAACAGATTTTTCAAAACAAAATTACAGCTCCCCCCACCATAGAAACAGCGCCCCATTTTTATCAAAAATTCAAAATAAACATGATTTTTTTTCTTCTTTAAATGTACCCCATGAAAACATATCTCGCTGGAAGTAGTGAGTATTTTTTTTTTTACAGACTCTGACAGCATCCAATAGCTGCTGACTCCTGGATATGCTCTTATTTGATTTTCTTTCTAAAAAAAAATTTACTGGTGGCAGAAAGATTAGTCTGACTCTTGTAAGACAATGCCAAATGTACTGCCAAAAAAAAAAAAATAATAATAAGGCTGCAGCAAGAATCTTCGTTATTTTGGAATCCAAATGTTCCTGCCTCTAGACCTTCCTGTGACCCACCTGTCAGAAAAGACATTTATTTTCTCTTCTGTAGAATGTCCTTGTCAAGCAAAGACTGATAAGGGGTGTTTGGTGTCTGTTTTAATTAAGGTGAAAAATGTTTAGGAATGCTCCTTCCTGAAAATGGTACTAGTGCAAGAGTTACCAGCCTTCCACCTCTGCCCTCTGCCCTAGCCTTCACTCCCATTCTATCCCCACATGTTAATGCATTAACTGCAACAAAAACAAACAAAACAAAAAAGAAACAAAATTAAAAGTCTACACCACACTACCGGCTCACTTGGTGCGTGCCTACATGAGCAGCTAGCCTCACTGATGCCAATGGGCCTACTCAAGGGAGTATGTACATAGCTCTATGTACATAGCTCCTCTTTCACTGTTGTAACCCTTGTCTTTCTCCCCCCCCCCTTTGTTTATTATTGCCCCTTTCTTCGGTTGTAGTTAGTGGGAATTGTGGGTACTTAGCAGTGCCCAGGATTGGGCCCTTTGACTCTAAACTCATGTGGCAGGCACCTCTTTATTAATCTGTAAAGTGCCATGCGTAACTGTGGCACGGTAGAAATGACTAAAAATATACCATCACTACCACTGGGTACTGCACTCAGAGGCTGAAAGACTGACACTGCTTTGCTCTCTAGAATTTCTCTTAATAACTTGTTCATCATTCAAAAGAATTAATTGACACCATCTGTGTGTATTCAGTGCCCTAACTTTAGCTGACACAGCAAATAGTTTAAATTGCCCTTCATGTTCCTTCTCTGTTTTTTTTTTAAAAGGTACATTAACACAAGAGAGATCCTTTAAGCTAATGGCTAAAGAATGTGCCTTGAGCTCTGTGTGAATGCCTAATGGCTTCAACTGTTTGTTTAAAGGCAAAAACAATACTTCTGCAAGATGGCCCTCCCACTTGACTGTGATAGGCTACCAAAAATAGCAACAGCCTGTGTCACTAGAAAGGGCAAAGCCTTCTGAAATAGAAACAAAGTTGTTCACAAATCACTCTGTGCCATACACCCTGTAAGCTTCTGTATCACGCTGCCATGAGGAAAATAACCTGTGCGTTTGTTGGCAGCACAGGACGGACAATTGCCCTGTGAAGTGTTTCTACCCTGAAGTGTGGAATAGAGCTGTTAAACGGCAATGGTACCTGTGCAGAATGCGGAGGACCTCAACCAGCAGTGCAGGAAAATGAGAACAGGGGAGAGTGATGATAACAGAGGCGACAGCAGCAGCAACGCCAACCTACACAAGCTTCCCACTCAGACAGGTAATGTGGCACAGTTTGAATGCCAGCTGTGACTGAATGACAATAGGAGCAAATATATGTAAATAACATTCGGGTTTGGAGGAAAATAGCCTGGCAAAAGCCAGGAGAGTCTAAATTAACACTGTCCGTCTGCCCCCTAATTCCTGGCATTGCAAGAGAGGGAAAATGTGAGCAAAGAACGAAGTGTCACCTTTCCCTTTGAATGAGGGTGTTTGAAATACTTTCCCCAGAAGGCCTTGATCCTACAGCTCATGGATGCACCCTCTAATGTGTAAATCCTTCTCCTTTTGCAGATTAGTCACCTGAAAGATCAAAAGAGCCACTGATGCCCACAATGTCTATTCTATTGTGACCCATGCACACTGAAGACCAAATTCAACCCTCCTCTTGAAATCACTGGAGCTCATTGACTCCAATGGGAGTTGCACCTGCTTATGGCAGTTTGACTTTGGGTCTGCGGACTAAGAATCCAATATAAAATTTCTACTGAAAAAAATATTTGCAATCATAGAACAACTTTAATCCATCTGCACTTTGCTGTTTTAACTGTCAGTTTCTCCCAGCCTCTGGTGTAACACATTTTTTACACCTAGAGATTCTTTTACTGAGATCAGAAGGAGGTGACACAAAATCGTTACATTCTGTTACCATGATTTAAAGCTGAGGCAGAAAAAAGAAAACATTACTGTAAGCCAGAGAGGGCTATGCCTGAGTTAATGTTCGCTTAGAAATAAATGAATTGAAGTGAACTAACTAACCCAACTATGTTAAGATATTATTGGCACAAATAATATTGTTGGAGTGTAATAAAAAGTTATTGATGAGGCCAGCAATATCCACTGATATCTGGGATCACAGGGAAGCTAAGGTTAATGAACAAAAAGCCATTCAGTTTGCAGACACACTATTGAACTATTGTTTTTACAATCTGTACATTATTTATGCAACATAATCTTCAGGTTACAATGTACCCAGTACCCAGTACTTTCCAACACCTCAGTCTTTTGCACTAATGCAGCCACAAAGCGTGAACTAGGTTGGGTTTTCTTTTTGTTTTTGTTTTCTTTTTCAGTGACATAACAATTGTACAAATTTCAGTTTTAAAGTACTGTATTTTCAGCAAGATTTTTAGAAATTATTGTTAAAGGGCTGTAGAATTATGAATATATGAAATATATTTTCCACCAGCTGGCCTGAAAATAATCTCCAGTTTAAAGGATCCATATCCTTCTGAACTGTTTTTACTTCCATGGGAAAGTAAAACTTTTTTTCAACCCTCTTGAATCCAGTCTAACTGTCCAGCTCTCAGAGGAAGAAGAAAGAGATAACCAGAGGGAAATGAAGGAATACATTGTAGAAATCTCTAAAAATTACTTAAAATCAATTTTCCATATAAATATTGCAGTTTTAAGGTTTGATATCTTATGATCTACCAAGGCTACAAATAAATGCCTTGTCCCATTGGAGAGGGGGAATCCCATTGTGTCATATAGTCATATCTATGTGACAAACTCCTTTTATCATGCACTTTTGACTGCCTGATCTATTTACCATTAACCTATTTTTGACAGAACTGCACCCAACTTTCCAAATCTCTGGATAGTTGTAAATAGCGAACACTTTAAACAAACAAACAAACAAACCTTTCCAAAAGCTGTTTGCTTCTTTCCCGGAAATGTGAAATTTCTCACCCCAAATTACCCTTGAGACAGTTCAGGAAGGTGAGGGATTGAAAAAACAACCCATCTATTTCCAGACATTATGAAAGTGGGCTGGATTTGTACCAGGGGCGGAGTGATGAAAGATTCCACATCCCATAACCAACATATCCTGTTTGGGGCAGCAATTTCCTTCTGTCTGCATTGTGGGCATTACTGTACTACAAATAATAAATTATAACAACAAAATCATTTTATTTACATTTTTTTTTAAATTGTGTCATTATGGAGACAGAGAAACTGAAATGTGCTTTTTGGAGTAATTAAAAAACAATGTAGAAACATTTGTGCACAAAAGGAATCTCCATGCCTGGAGTAATCTTAGATGTGAATCTGCTGTGATGTGCTGGACAGGGTTCCGAAATGCCCATAGTCAGGAGCCTGCTACAAATTGAAGGGCAGATAAGGATGGTTTTACCTGCCTCTGACGGAATCACCCTTCCCCCCCGAATGCTTATAAACCTTCCCTGCAAGAAATGACTTACCTGTGCATCTCATAATATACAGTTACCTTTGAAATGGCTCAGATTGCACCAAATGACAGGTTAAAAAAATTATGGGGAAGGATGCACACCCTCCATAACATCTTCATCCCTCATCTCTACCCCTAATTTCAATTACACATTCTGAACTCTAGGCAATATTGTTACTATCCTCAGTCTGATTTTCAAGAACAAAGCATAAACATTTTAGAAAATGCTCTTAAAGATAAGTTTGTTTGTCAGGCAGTGCTGCTTTCTTCCTTGGTTGTGAGAAAGCATTTTTGTTGAAATGGAAAAACAAATGAATAGCTTTCTCAATCCTTTTTATTTTTAGTCACACACCCATTTGCCATGGGGTTTATCCAGAATTTTTTACAGAAGCCTCCCATTAAAATATATATATTAGCAGCACATGACAGTGAATTGCTATATATATTTTACGGTTCTCACAAAAACAAAATAAATAAATATATTTTTAAAAGAAGCGTTTTTAAAGGGAATGTCTAAAACCCTCTCTGCCCAGAAATATCACAAAAAGCCTGTATTTAAAAGGAATGTCTGTAAAACTACTGGAAGTCTAAAGCAAAAGTCACATTGAAGTCAATGGGAGTTTTGTCGGGGAAAGACTTGAAGCTTGTCTTCATATACAGCACTACAGATGCGCAACTGTAGCGCAAGTGAAGATGCTACTACGCCAACAGAAGAGCTTCTCCCGTCAGCATAGTTAATCCACCTCCATGAGAGGCCGTAGCTATGTTAACGGAAGAAGCTCTCCCGTCAACAGAGCACTGTCTACACCGGGAGTTAGGTCGGTATAACTACGTCAGTCAGGATTTTTGACACCCCTGAGCAATGTAGTTATACCAATATAACTCTATAGTGTAGACCTGGCCTGAGTGGAAGCTGAGTAAAGCTCTCAGGATTTAACCCAATGAGAATTTTGCCCAAGTAAGGACTGAGTATGGTAAGGGACATTAAGATTTGGCCCAGTAATAATAAAACCACGTATAGGCTTCCGGGAAAAGCAATGACTGCAGATTAAATGTGATTCACGTAGAACTGCTGAGAGAGTTTGCTGCTGAGATTGTAGAATGTTCTATTTGCCCCTTTCATGCCAGAAGGTGCTGTACATTCAAGGGCCAAATTTGAAAAGGCAGCACAATTCATTTCAAAAGGCTGCCAGGATTGACAGATGATAGGCTCATCTGCAGAACTGTGGTGGGTGGGGGGCACTGTCAGACAACAAACGGGAACCAGAGGCTTCCCTAAAAATTAAAAACCTGCTCTACTGGTGTAACTAGCTGTTCCCAAACCTGCTTGGTGGAAGAGAGAGGAGGTGAGAGTTGTAGCTCAACAGTGTAACACAAGTTTCTGCAAGTTTGTAAAACTGGGTAGATCTAATAACATGATCGTCAGGCCCTATAGGAGGTTCTCCAACTAGTAGTGAAAAAACAAAGCTAACATTTAAAATTACCAATACAATAACCATCCTATTCTTATTAAACATTGGCATGCATCAGTGGTGCACAACCTTTGTGGCCTTGAGTCCCACACTGGTAACTTCCAAGCTGTCTGAGGACCATACCAAACTGGCATACTTTTTTTAATCAAAAATAATTTATTTTAAAATAACCATAATATTTATCCCGGGGGCACAAGTCTTATTTCTGCCCCCACTGAATTCCTCCACAAGGGCATAACTGAAGGATTTCTCCCCCCAGCACTACTACTGAATTAAAAGCAGAGGATGAAAGGTGGGAGAAGGTTAGTTTCTGCAGTGAGGTTAACACCTGTATCACATATGTATACCATTAGCCAGATTTGTAGCAGGTGTAAATTGGGGTTGCTCAGTTGAAGCCAATTTATATCCCCTGAAGATCTGGCCCACAGATGCTTCCAATAAACCTATTGGTCTTGGATACTGTAGATATAAATGGAGAAAAAAGTATTGGATATAGTGCAGAGGAGATCACAGCAATTGAAAATAAATACAGAGCTATCCATTACTTTCAGATGGACTAGGTATCTTTCTACCATACACCACTCTCCAGCCAAGTTGACTGAACTATTCATCCAAACCTGCCCCAAAAGAATTAGTTGAAATACTGTCTGCACTATGTTGCAGAAGCCACTTCCCACTGGTACATGAGCTCTCTGCAACTAACTGGAAAATCAGCAGTCAATTCACTTGGCCTCCAATTGTATGGTAGCCAACATCATGCTGAGAAGAAAAAAAAAAAAAAAACTATGCTGAGTGGAAGAATTAACCCAACAATAATAAACTAGATTTATCCATCAAAGGATGGGGTGCAAAAGCTTCACAACAAGCAGAATATGATCAGTTACATCTTTCTTGTAGTAATAAACAATGAATTTCAGTTGTATAAAACACAGTTTATTTTAAAGTGGAGATACAATGGCATATGTTTCCATTTTGTCTATTCTATCACCATCTGGTTTTTATTCCCAATGGTGCAGCCATCAGAAACTATATGAAACAGAGGTGATGCTAGCCCATTGGGGGCCCTAAGCAGGAATATTTTTAGGGACCTCCCCACACACAACACATACTAATAATTAATTAGGGAGCTCCCTTGAGCTGCTCGGGCTCTAAGCAATTGCTTAGTCTGTTTATGCCTAGTGCTGGTTCTGATGTGAAATATCTGATCTTTTTGTTACAAAGAACCCAAGGATTAATGATGAGTGAATCCCAAAGTTTGCACCCCAAAATTCGGCTTATCTGAAATATCCAATCTATCTATCTGGAGCAGCAAAACTGGGTTGGAAATCTTAGTCTAGTTCCCAGTGGATAAGTGTCCACATTACAAAGGAACACCCCCAAAATCAGCAGCCTTAGCATTCTCAGCAAGGCCAGAGATTTAATGGGAGTCCAGGATAAACTATATTCTCCCATGTAGGAGTGGTCCCTCCAAGGTGGGATTGAAGCACTTTGGTTAGGAAGTATGTACTATTCTTGTCTATAATATACCAACTGTGTGGATAAGGGTTCTAGGGCTGTCAGTCTGATGCCTTTCGTGGTGACTAAATTCAACTTAGGAAAAATGTTGGAAATTTAAAAGGAAAAAATGCTTTCTTGGCAAAAGCCTCTTTATTGGATGTCTGTTCCATTGTCACTGTTGGGCAGGCTTACTTATTTAGGGTCTGATCTAAAAACCAGTGAAATCAAATGAGAGCTGGACAAATTTATGAGTGTGATTGTCTGATGGGGTTGCTTGTGATGGTAGCGGACAGGGCTCAACAGCCCTGGGGTTGGCCCATTTCTTGTTTACATCTTATGTTTCTAAAAGTTAATGTGTGAGGGCTTCAGCTGACCACTTGCAGGGGTCAGGATTGGAAGGGATTTCCCCCAGCACCAATTTATTTTTATCTTCTTCTTCTGGAAAATCAGGGATGGCCACGGCTGGAGATGGAACACTGGACAGAGAGCACCACGGCTCTGAGGTGGTGCTGAGCATTCTCTCTCTCAAGTGCTTGGCTGGTTGGTTTTTGCTCACATTCTCAGGGTCTAACTGATCACCATATGTGGAGTCAGCAGGTGGCAGTGACCTTGGGGTTTTTTCCTTCTCCTGCACTGTGTGGGTGTGGGTCGCTGGCCAGTATTATCTGCGTATATCTCACTTACTCATTCCCCAGGCACTGGTGCACCTTGGTCCCTCCTATTCTCTGTCTTGGCACATAATAGTCTAGTCTCCTGTGGGCCATAATACTTTGGTCTAATTTCAGGGCTTGTCATCATGTACAGCACTACGGCAGCACAGCTGCACCACTGTAGCACTTTAGCGAAGATGCTACTACGCCAACAGGAGAGCGTCTCCCATTGGCATAATGAATCCACCTCCCTGAGGGGAGGTAGCTATGTTGACAGGAGAAGCTTCCCCACCAACACAGCACTGTCTACATGGGGGGTTAAGTCACTCGGGGGTGTGAATTTTTCACATCCCTGAGCAACATAGTTATACCAATATACGTCTGTAGTGTAGACCTGGCCTCAGTCGTTGGGCTTAATATGCAGGTGCTGGGTAATGTTGGTGGCCTGTGATATACAGGAGGTCAAACTAGATGATCTGGTGCTCCCGCCTGGCATTAAACTCTATAACTGAATGGGAGTCTTTCTGTTATTTCAATGGGTTTGGGATCAGGTGCTTAAGAGATACTAAAAATAAAGGGGAAAAACGAAGTGCATTACATGATATATTTTTTCCTGCTTTCGGCAATGTCACTAGATATAACCAATGTTGTTGGGTTCTTCTTCATTTGATCATATTGTTGTTCCCCAAACTGAGACCTTAGAACAGGATTTTGAGGACAGATTTATAAAATAACTTTATTATTGATGATTAGAATGGTACAGAGCTCATTTTTGTTTTTCTTCTGTAATTCCAGGATGCGGAACGTTTACTTTTCTGTCATCTGCCATTGCTGCCATCAGTGGATTCCTAATGGGTTATGAACTGGGACTCATCTCCGGGGCTCTTCTTCAGCTAAGCAGTACACTAGCACTTTCTTGCAAACAACAGGAAATAGTCGTAAGCTCCCTCCTCATTGGGGCCTTACTAGCCTCACTTACTGGTGGATTCCTAATAGACCGATTTGGAAGGAGAATTGCGATTATTATAGCATCTTGTTTACTTGTACTGGGAAGCCTGATCTTGATACTCAGTACATCATATGGCATACTTATTGTAGGACGGATTGCTATTGGCATTTCAATATCATTATCCTCAATTGCCACATGTGTATATATCGCTGAGATAGCCCCACAGCATAGAAGAGGCCTGCTTGTATCATTAAATGAACTTATGATTGTGATTGGCATTCTTTTTGCCTACATTTCAAATTATGTATTCGCCAATGTTTCCCATGGCTGGAAGTATATGTTTGGCCTTGTGATACCAATAGGTGCCTTGCAAGCTATTGCCATGTATTTCCTTCCACCGAGTCCTCGGTTTCTTGTTATGAAAGGTAGTGATGAAGCTGCTAGCAAGGTACTGGGAAGGCTAAGGGCAACTTCAAATACTGCTGAAGAACTCACTGTGATCAAGTCTTCTTTGAAAGATGAACATCAGTACAGTTTCTTGGACCTGTTTCGTTCAAAAGACAACATGAGAGCCCGAATGCTAATAGGCCTCACGCTAGTGTTTTTTGTGCAAACCACAGGGCAGCCTAACATTTTATTTTATGCATCCACTGTTTTGAAGTCAGTTGGGTTCCAGAGCAATGAAGCAGCTAGCTTGGCCTCGACTGGAGTTGGAGTGGTTAAAGTGGTTAGTACAATCCCAGCCACTGTTTTTGTGGATCAAGTTGGAAGCAAAACCTTTCTGTGTATTGGTTCTCCTATTATGGCAGTGTCACTGGTCACCATGGGATTGGTGAATCTTAATATACACATGAATTTCACTAATATCTGTAGAAACCAGTTCCTGGAAGATTCCATTTTTCATGGACCAGGAAACGTGAGCGCCAGCAACGAGAGTCTCAAGGAGCAGTTTGCTGGTATGCCTTCCCAAGGCAGAACATCACTAACCACGCTGAGAAAATTTGAAATTGCTAAGGAGGAGGAGCAGAACAGCACATCCTTGGCAGGAGGAAGGACCTCTGCAGCAAGCCAAACAGCATCCCACATAGTAATAGACACTGTGGAAGTTCCAGCTGCTCTGAAATGGCTGTCTTTGGCCAGCTTGCTTGTTTATGTTGCTGCTTTTTCCATAGGTCTTGGACCAAGTAAGTATTTCATATTTTTTATTCCTTTTAAATGACTTATTTAAAAGTAAATTAAGCACTGGTGTAAGATGCCCATGTTGACATCACTGGAAATTGAAGTTCTCAATCCACAGAACAAACATCACAATAAGCAGCAGTATGTGTTTCCACCATGCTGCTCTGCCAACAGACTCTGATCCTATTCCTGAGAAACCAGTTCAAGGCGTGCGAGAGAGCAATTCAGTCTCCATTGCCCAGTCAGTCTTTGACCTCTCTGCTAAGATCGCCACTAGAGGCCCTAATAGTGATGAGGGCATGTTACCACTACAAAGTAGGTTGAGAAATTTTAAAATAGGGCTATAGAATATCCAACTAGCGGTAATTTTCAGGGTGAAATCCTCGCCCCATTGAAGTCAATGGCAAAGCCAGGATTTCACCCTCAGTCACTGCCAACTGGTGTTGATTTGAATCAGCGACCTATAAGTGAAAAACTCTGTATCCCATTGACTGTGTGTCCAGAGCCATTTTTAATTCCCCACACTCCACCCCTTTTCTTTTCTTTTTTCTTACCATGTAAACGATACTACATAAGCTATACTGTGATGGCTCATAAACCCAAGTTAAAAACATATTGCTAGATGCTTCAAATGAGCATAGCATCCCCAACTCGACAGGAGCTACACCTATTGACTCCAGCTGAGGTTCTGTCTCTCTGAGCATGTAGCCACACTGACCATGTAATCCAACCTACTGCTAGGAAATGGAAAACATTTAATCCTACTGAGTAAACTCTCTTGGCCCATACACTTCCTATTCTGAACAGACTAAGCAACAAAAAAGTTAAGAATTGTTCAATCTATAAAATATCAATTTAAACCAAAGCGAGCTTTTAGAAAAAACACCACAACAGGGTCCTCACTAATGACAGAAGACAACTTTCCTGTCATTCCCATTCCCAGTGACTAAAACTACTCTTTTCCTTCTTCTTTTTCACAAACTCTTTCATATTATTTTACCCATCGGATTGATTTTTTTAAAAATCAGATTGTAAAATGTGCATGCACAAAGCCCATTATTTATTAACAGACTTTGTGTGCCTGTGTGCCCTGACACAAAAATGGCTTGGAAACATAGTGTACTCCTTGCAGTTAATTACGATAAAGAGTTTACCATGAGCATAACAACCCTACTGTCATACTAAAGGCAAAAAAGTGAAGACAAAACCAACAATAGTTATTTATTTAGGATAAATAGCTCACTAGGATAGCTGCCTGAGATAAACATTCATTGCCGAGAGGGACCTAAGGGATAGCAGTTTGATAATTTTCAGAGTAACAGTCATGTTAGTCTGTATCCGCAAAAAGAACAGGAGTACTTGTGGCACCTTAGAGACTAACAAATTTATTTGAGCATAAGCTTTCATGGGCTAAAACCCACTTCATTGGATGCATGTTACTCCAGAATACTTTAGTACGTTATAACCAGTCTAAGGGCTAGATTCTGTTCTCGGTTACACTGGTATAAATCCTGAGTAACATCACTAAAAAGAGTTACTTCAGATTTACACCAGTGTAACAGAGAGCACAAACTAATCCTAGAACAGCAACCAGTAGGGAAGCATCACAATTTCAATTCCTATTCCATTAACAAGTTTTCTTAAAACAAGGAATTAAAAGGTTCTTCAAATGAAACAAAATGTGGACGTCTATTTTATTGGAAGGGGCAACTTATTCTAGCATCGGGGATGCAATTGAGTGTGCTTTCCACAGACACTTGAGTTCTAGGGACTTTAAAATAGATAGGTTTGAACAAGGGCACGTTTGCAATGTACACTGGCTATGAAATAAATGTGCCGGTGTATCTATACGGTGTAGTAAGTCAGTGTCCAAGGCTCAGTTAAAACTGATTAAATACAGAAAGTTCAGATTAACTGAATCAAGGAATTGCTGGAGTCTGTAAATAATAGAAGGTTTTATATATTGTAATTATATGTGCCGTGGCTGAAAGGCAGGATAAGGATTGAGTTTCATATGTAACTCCTGGCTTTTCTGCTTGCAGCTCAAACCCTTTAAAGATATTTCAAATGTTTAGATTTCATCTGTTAAATTCAGTTTTCTTAGTGTTAGCTTTTTAAAGAAAACAATCCCTCAATTATAAAAATTGGCCCATTTAAAATGTTTGGATTACTCATTCCCTCAACCTGTTACACTGGCTGCCAAATTGTTACTTTTAAACCACAATCCATGTGGGAAAGGGAGGGGCCATGCCACAGTATAAGTTCCAGAACATTCTGACTGACAAAGCCAGACAATCTCCATGGGGCCCCCAGATGGTGCAGACAGTAGTGGAGGTTTCACTACCTTTTCAGTGAGTGCAGCATGCAACTTCCCTTCCATGTCTGGCTTGCTCCGTTGGTTGATATGAAGGAGGGGAGCTGGGGATGACCTCACTTGGCATCTGTATTCTCTCTTGAGTAATTAGCACCCCCAGGCAGATGGGATTGTGCCTAGCCTTGAAAGGGGCAGAAGGTTTCCACCACCTCATCCAGTGGGACAAAGCTGGCCACAATAGCCTTCTATTTAGAAAATATATGATATTTAGAGTATGTGTAGTTCAAATTCTTATGGAGAGTACATATGAATCCATCTGGAACATGGCAATACATACATCGGACATATTATTCCAATCCAGCTCTTTAATCTTCCTTTTTTCCTACTGTGCAAGGAATTTTGGCTCTAATGTGAGTCCAGTTATTGCTTAAGCTTTCTCAATAGCCATTTTTTGTTTTATATTTTGTACCTCAGTGGTTTCTTCTTTTTACCAAATTACCAGAAGCAATTAGATTTTCTTATGAACTGATTCATTAAATATCACTGTCTATTACTGTTTATGAAAGCACTCAGACACAACCATTATGAAAACAGATAGATTAAAGCCTTTTTGCATTATAAAAGAGTTGTAGACAAGAGAGCAGCTGTCTAGTCCAATTTTAATTCCAATATACTTTATATTTATATAAACAAGCCCTTATGCAAGATAAGAGGGGCAGCTTTATTTGTCTGTTTTGCATTAAGTTTGATGAAGTGCGATCCAGCTTCTCGCTTACACTCGGTTTCAGACAATTATTAGGGTACATTACAAGCGCAATAAATCAGTGTTGCACCACACTGCAGGACAGCACACATTGTCTCACTGACAATACTCACATAAGCACCATGAGCGCCTATTAACTAAGGTGCAGATGTTAGACATACTTGACACACCTTTGGTTTTTTTATCTTCTGTCATCAACATCTGGCATTTCAAAAAGGTCAAATGGGGAGGAGCCCCATTAATCAGGAAACAAAAATACGTGCACAGCAGATAATTATCAATCCATAGTGAAAATGAAGCTGCAAAGGCAAAGTGAGTGAGGTGGAAACTTGTTTGATTTCAGTGAGTGTTTACAAAGAGATATGGGCCCTCAGGACCTATGTTCAGGCATAAGAACTTGCCATACACATAGGACATGAAAAATTAGAGCCTACAGATGACACTATGCCTAAAACAGAACACAAAACAGAAGTAGGATGCTGAGTTTAATGCTGTACGTACATGGATCACAGATAAGTTGCCTACATTGAAAGCTGGATGCAATAGTAAAAATGTATTTAATAGAGACTAGGAAACAAACGTCTTCTACAGAGGGTATCTGCTCATGATCACATTCTGAAGGAAAGAAAATTAATTGGAATAATAGAAAAGCAAGTCATATCTATGATGTGATAACCATTTGGGGACAGAAATAAAAAGTTCTTTGTTGTAAATAAAAGTAAACTCCATTGGTCACCATTAAGTTGTAAGACCGAGGCAATGGAAATTCCTGATGATGAAACTATTTTCCTAAGTGAGACCTGTGAATTTGAGTGTGATAATCCTGTTAGAATCATAGAATCATAGAAGATTAGGGTTGGAAGAGACCTCAGGAGGTCATCTAGTCCAACCACCTGCTCAAAGCAGGACCAACCCCAACTAAATCATCCCAGCCAGGGCTTTGTTTTTTGTTTTTGTTTCTTCCCTGCAAACAACAAGGCTACTTTCAGATCTGATATAAGTGTGTACAGTTCCACACTAACAGTAATGGAATGACACCCGTTTACAAAGGATCAGATTCTTTGTCCCAGTCTGCTCCCTTTGTGCCACATAGGACTGAAGCTCACGCTGTGCAAAGAGAATGGAAAACTCCAGTAAATCCCCTGCTGGGGATATTCCCAGCATCTGGAATTCACAAAGAAACAAACAAAAGTGATGGCAGAACCAGCTTCTATGTGTTCCACCAGACATCCTCTGGCCCAGGGGTTGTCTCATGGTTGAGGAGAGTGAGAGAATAGCCATATGAAGTGCAGTTATAGCCAACTGGTGTGTGATCTGTAGAGGCCCGTACCTAACTGGCATAAGTTAGAGCAGCGTTCAGGCAGCTCAAACCTGCAGCAGGGCCAAGGCCAGGGCAGATTATTAGGTAGCCATAACCAGTTCCTGATGGCCTCTCGCTAAGATGGACAAAGCACAGAAATGTATGGCAAGGTCTGAATTTATTCCAACAAGTGAAATTAAACTCATGGACACAGGAGCAATTCACAGTTTGAACAGAGCTGAGTTTGGGGCAATGGCAAAACTAACACAGATAAGGGGAATTCTGCATGCGATTCTGAAATTGCGGGGAAAAGTAATTGTCCAGATGAGGTCTACACATTTCCCAGAGCTTGTAAAGCTGTGAAACTGCCAACACTGACTTCTGTTATAGAAACACCAGATGCAGATCACTTCTCCCAAAAGGTGGAGGGACTTTTTCTGCTGTTTAGGAACATCATTTGGCACTTATTCTATGGTGAGGAATGCTTTTATTGAAGGGGAGCATGAATAATTTTCTGCATTTTGGTTATATATATATATGTGTGTGTGTGTGTGTGTGTATGTATGTAAACCCCGCCCCCCAGCATGTTCTCTAAATACTTCTAAATACTTTCACAAAGTGACTCCTCTTTCTAATGTAAAATCTTAATCTGTTTGCTTTGCAGTTGTAGAGGCTTTTAGGCAGTTGAACAATACACTTGAGGCCTAATCCTCTGCTGGTATAAATTAGTGCAGCTTCCTTGACTACAGTGGAGATGCAGTAATTTACACCAGCTGAGAACTTGGTCCTTTGTTCCCAAATATCATCCTCAATAAAATCTCACCTCTGGCTCTGTCCCTTCACACACTACGGAGGTCTGATCTTGCACACACTGACTATGATGAGTACTGCTGACTACCTTGATTATTCCTATTGAAGATCTATTACAAAGTAGGCATTTGCAGGATCAGGCCCTATATTTGTATTTGTTATCATTAGTTAAATAGTGGGATTTAATATCTGGGAGTCTTATCCTAAGAGTGGAATTGAATGTCCTTTACAGGGCTTCAGAGGAAAATTTATTTCCCAGTAAGCAGCTTTATAAAATTGCAAAGGCAAAGCCAACTTTAAGTTTTTGTTCTCAGGGGTGGGTTTTTTTAAAAAAATTCACAAGTTGACATTTTCACCAAGAAATAAATGGACATTCTGTTAACCTCAGCCATTCGTTATTCAGCACTGGGAGAATAGAACAGAATTACATATCGATTATTCAGTTAATCACTTTTCCCCCTTAACTTCTAGAGTCAGAATATGTTGTGTAGCTAAGCAAATGGGACCTAATCATGCCTCTGTGTCTGTGGAGTGGTCATGGCAATGCAATCACTGCACGAGGGGGAAGGGCAGTGTTGAGTTCAATTTCTTGGCCTTTGCATCCCACTATGCAGAAAGTGTTTGTGAGTGTGGTATAAGGGGACGGGGAGGGCCTAGGCAGTTACTTGGACCCTCCCCATTTCTGTCCCCACCCCGTCATGGAAGAAGTATGTAGAGGTCCAGTGCAGCCTCAGTGTTGCAGTAGCTGTCATGGAGCAACACCGCAGCTGCTCTGTAGGGAGAGAGGATTCCTATACTCACTCCCACCCATCTTCCGAGCACCCAACCTAGCTACTATGGCTTGGCAATGGGCCCAGTAAGATAAAAAATGATTCTATTTGGACTCCATTAGGTGCCCTTTTGAATTAATTTGCATTGAACAGAAGATTTTTTCTCACTAATGTCGTCACTGCAGAGCTAACTGTGTGGTCAGCGCCAGGGTTACTTTCGCTCGGGACTGAGCAGCCATACTGCAAAGCCATACCTGAGTTACTGAGGGTTCATCTACACTTCGAGCTGGGACGTAATTTGCAGCTTGAGGAGACATGCCTGAGCTAGCTCTCATGAGCTAGCATGCTAAAATTAGAAGCACAGTCAGACCAACAAAAGGGATGAGAGGGTCTCACAGCTCCATACCTGTCCTAGATGCTAGCTACATACTTGGGTAGCTCTCCCCTTCCTTTGCTGCTAGCCAAGTATCTACTTAGCATTTTGGATGTGTGTATACTGGGGGTGGCTATCCCCTCCCGCAGCCGCAGCTACACTTATATTGTTAGTGTGCTCTCTCGATCAGAGCTAGTGTGATATGTCTCCTCAAACTGGAAAATACAGCTTCCAGCTGCAATGTGGACATACCCCGTCTTCTCACACTGGTGCTGCAGTCACCTGTGTGTGTTGCTAGGACTTCTGGGGGCATATCTCATGGTCCTTTATTCCGCAGTAAGCTGAGCCACTCTCTGTTTCTATCCCAGTGAATTGTAGGACAATGTGTCTGTCCTTCTGGGCAGACAGGGAACCGTGGAAAAGCACTGAAGGATTAACAGCACTCCAGTGATTTAGCCCACATCCATGGCACAAAGGGGAGGAGGGTTACTAGTTTGAGTGTAAGAACCACTTGGGTTTTAGCCTATATCTCAGGAGAGGCCAGTAGCCTAAGTGTAAAGTACCACTAAGCTCTGATGAGAGGGTTTATGCGTGGATGGAGCCACATTAGGGGCAACCCAGTGAGAGCCTAAGTTAACTCTCCAATGAAGACATACTCTATGTAGGACCAATCTTTACTAGAGGCCTGTGAAATTTCTAATAATGAAATCTAACTAAAGCAGGATGAAACATGGCTAGCTTCAGGTTTTGCTGCAAACCCAAATTTGGGCCAGTTTTGCCAAACTCACCGAGAATGGGTTGAAATTCAGATGAGATGGAAGCCAAATTCTGAGTGAAACCGAGATCATTTATGCCTAATCTAGAAACTTCGGTTTTGGATGAGTTTTGCTGGGAGTTTCTGAGCTTATGTAAATCCAAAGACTTAAGGCAAGACGCAGGAGGCAGTGTGTGTGTATGTGGAAATCTAGTCAAAGCAGTGAAATATTAACCACTGGAGGAAATGAAAGGGACAAATCCCCATCCAGCTTTTTACTATTTTGGAGTAGTCCTCTTCAGTGGGGACGCAGATCTCATGTGTTTTCATGTAGTTTAGAATAATTAACTTCCAAAAATCCCAAGTATCTGCCTATACTGACATGCCCTTGCAAACCAAAACCATCATCCTTGCAGTAATTCCACTGAAGTCATTGGAGTTAAATCAGGGATGATATTGGCCCACTGCATTTTGCACATCTGTAATCATTAGTTTGACTTGTTACATGGTTTGAAGATGCTAAGTGTCTTGTTTTGTACATTTCTTTGGCATATTCCCTTCAAACACTTGGTGCAAATTTAAAACAGAACAAAATAGCCAGCTTCACTTCTGGCTTTGATCAACCCACTGATGTGATGACAAGGGTAATCCGCCATGCTTATATTTATGATCAAGCCACTATTTCCCTCCACCCCCAACATATTGCTGCAGAACCCAACTTTGACCAAATTTTAAATGGGGACATTGCGTCTCCTTCAAGACATTGGAAAATCTGGTAAAGAAAATAAGTGAGTGAGGATGCAGTGTTACTTGCACATCATTAGAGCTGTGCAAAGTTGAAAAATGTTTGTTTGGATCAAATGAAATGTTCCATTTCGTTTTTGCAAGGGGTGAATGCTTTTAAAAAGAAAACAAGTTAAATTCAAAACAAGTCATTTTGAATAAAAATATTTAAACATTTTTCAAAAATGTCAAAATGAAATGTTTTGATTTTTTCAGGGTTTTTTCCCTGACTGAAACAATTCTGCACATTTGACATTAATTTACAAAACGTTTCAGACAACCCAAATTTGCATTTTTCAGTGAAAAAGGTTTCAGCCTTAAAATTTTGCCCATCTCTAAACATAACCCATTACTCTCAGCAGTTGTTTTAGTTGGACATTATTCAGCTACAAAATAGTGTAAGCCACATTGCCTTACAATAGATTGGAAGACACTGGTAGAAGCTGAGTGTTCTACAGCTCTCATCAATATCTCTGACACTAGGCAAAGTAACATTTCAAGCTTTTATAAGACATCAATTTACTATATTTGTTTATAGTGCACAGAAATTTAATGTTAATCATTCGTGCTACAGTGTTCCCTTGTACATTTGTTTGAAGCATTGTATTTATGAGTTCATAAGTTTTACAAACTCTTCATGATCTTGCCTTACAGTTCACACAAATAAAATGTCCAGCGTTTACATGACTTAAAAAAAGCAAGGTGCTTAAAGTTAATCATGTGCTTAAGTGCTCTGCTGGACTGGAGCCAGAATGCTCAAACCTGGAAAATGTGTGTTTAATCAGTTTACAGCAGGGGTTCTCAAACTTCATTGCACTGCGACCCCTTTCTGACAACAAAAATTACTACACGACCCCAGGAGAGGGGACTGAAGCCTGAGCCCACTCAAGCCCCCCTGCCCTGAGGGCGGGGCAAAGCCCCAGGGCTTCAGCCCCATGCAGGGGGCCTGTAACCCTTGGGCTTCAGCTTCAGCCCTGGGTAATGGGACTTGGGCTTTGGCCCCAGACCCCAGCAAGTCTAAGCCAGCCATGGCGACCCCATTAAAATGGGGTCGTGACCCACTTTGGTGTCCTGACCCAAGTTTGAGAATAGGTTGACCAGATATCCCGATTTTATAGGGACAGTCCCAATTTTTGGGCCTTTTTCTTATATAGGCTCCTATTACCCCCCACCCCCTGTCCTGATTTTTCACATTTGCTGTCTGGTCACTCTATTTGAGAACCACTGGTTTACAGTATAGAAACCCCCATGCTCAAACGAAATAAAAAAGTGGCATATTTTAGGGTTATTTTTCCTAGAAAACAACTGATTCATCTTTTTATTTTGAGGTTCATAGCATAGCCAGCATGTACAGCAGAGTCATTTGAGAGTTTGCTCTGCTCTACTACACTGATGTTATTTTGGATTTGATGTAGATAGAACTTATCCAATTCATTGTTCATGTGCTAGTCAAATAACACCATATGTAGTCTTCATTTCATATTATGTCCACAGGCTGATATGCTGCTGTGTAGTGAGAGCACATGCCAAAACACAAGAGAAAACACTTGCTGTGGATTGAACACCATCCATCTGCCAGCATTCAGTTTGACTTTTCATAGAATACTTGATGCAAGTAAAGGGCCAGCTAGTTTGAATTATCCTTAGGTAGTCTGAAGCTGAATTATAAACATCAGAGAGCAGTGTGAGTTTTCTAAACTACTCCTAAAATAGATTAATCTGAGCCAAGGTGGTGGAAT
This sequence comes from Trachemys scripta elegans, assembly GCF_013100865.1. NCBI lineage: Eukaryota > Metazoa > Chordata > Testudines > Emydidae > Trachemys > Trachemys scripta. Next base: position 104,913,363 of record NC_048300.1, read on the forward strand.
AACTAAATATTGTTCATTTTATAGCAAGAAAGGGATTTACTTAATCTATGCATGAGCACTGACAAATTTCATAGAAACAGGGCCGGCTCCAGGCACCAGGCGAGCAAGCTGGTGCTTGGGGCGGCAGCTTGTAGGAGGCGGCATTCCGCCCAATCCTAGGGCGGCACGGCTGCTTTTTTTTTTTTTTTGATTGGTTGGTTCGCCGATCCGGCCACCCTGTAGGGGGCAGCGGCGTGGAGGACGGGAGCACCCTGCAGCAAGCCCGGCAGGGCAGCCCATGTCCTTCCCTCCCAGCCGACCGGAGCAGTGTGGAGCCCTCCCGGCAGGGGGCATGGTGGGAGGGGCTGCGTGGCAGCGCCAGCTGAAGCCCTGGCTGCCCCCCTTCTCTCTCTCCCCCCGCTCCCTCTCCCTCCCCCCGCTAGCTGGGGCACATCTGCAAGGCAGGGAGTCCCCCTGCACCCTGGCTCCGGCCGCGCCGCAGGTTTTTTTTTTTTGCTTTGCTGTTCTGGCCGCCGCAGGTTTTTTGTTTTTTGTTTTTTGCTTGGGGCGGCCAGAAAGCCAGAGCCGGTCCTGCATAGAAATCATTTTTTAAAAAATGCTGAGATTCCAGAGTTTTCCCTTAGTTCAATTAGGATTCAACTCTGCAAGGTGCTGAGTAGTTTGGCCCAATTCAGCAAATCACTTAAGCAGTTGTCAAGCTTTTAGCGCAGGAGGAGTCCCTCCCAGTGACTTCAAAGGGCCCACTCAAGTCCTTAAACTTTAACCTGTGATGAAGTGCTTTGGTAGATCAGGTTGAAGTGCTCAACACCCTGAAGGATTAAGCCCTTAGCTACCTCCAAACAAATGAGTTGCATGTTGAGAGCATAAACCCAATTCTGCTCTCAGTAATATATCCCTGTAACCCCACTGAAGTCAATGGATTGCACACGTGTAACAAAGGGCAGAATTTGGCTTTGTGAGAAGAGAATTGACAAGGAGTAAGGCTAGCTGCCTATTTCTATAAAAGACCTTCAGTACAATGGATTAAAACTTGATGCTATAATGTTAGGTGTTCTGACCCCAGTTCAGCACGGTATGTAAGCATGTGTTTAAGCTTTGTGTAATCCCACTGACTTCAATGGAACTACGTGTTCTTAAAGTTAGGCATGTGCTTAAGTACCTTGCATAAGCAGGGCCTCTGGTAGGTGCAAATCCAGTTCCATATTGCTATGCCATAGAACACTACTTAGAAGCAGAACTGGTGTAGTTCCACTGTGCAAAGTGGGAGGTTGCATGTAAGGGAGCTGTGCAGGAGATGCACACAGGGGCTGAGAGGGATAGGACCTGGTTAGCTAACATGGGTAAAGTGTTTTGAAGAGACAAAGCATTACATTTATGCTGAATGTTATTTAGTAGTAGCAATAGTAATGCCACTGACCCAAACTCACGTCGAATGAATTTTACAAATGCATGCAGACCATCTCATTCATATATATATATTAGTGTAATAACAGTACAGTCTAACATTTTATTTTTATGTGACAGTGAAATTTTCTTCTGCAAGGCAGCACACAAATAAAAATATAGAACCTTTTATCTGCTATCAAAAGGCCACTATTAATTACTGAATGTTTGAATTTAACATTTGCCCTTCATGTAGTGTAGGTCAAATGTTACATTCAAATATGCAGTAAATAGTGGCCTTTGATTATCATAGTAAAGGTTTTACATTAATTTCACTTGACATTCACTGGAGCAAGTCTGTATGTGGTCTGTATGTGGTAATTCTGTGAAAAAGTTTTTTAAAAGTGTGTCAAATTCAACACAGTCCAGTTTCCACACTTGGGAAGATGATATTTTCAGAACTTCTTTGATCTTGAGAAGGCTTAGTACAAAAGCCCAGAGCAATTTTTATTCAATAGGACCCTAAGTACAAACACACTACTTGATTTCACCTGCAAAGATAAACACATCATATCTAGTATTGTAAGGTGACAAGGTGCGTGATGCCAAAAAAAAATATATTTTTTAAAGTCACAAGTTTATAGCTTATCCAAAGTAGAAAGTTCAAGGGGGCATGTTTTTCAAGATTGCTTCCCAAAGATACATGACATATGAAGGTAGATCAAGCCTGCTGCTGCATTTTGCTGTATGAGGCCTCGATCCTGCAAACATGGGTGGGCTTAAATTTAAAGCATGAAGCCAGCACACAGAGTTGTCTGCAGGATTGGGGCTTTAGGCTCCAAAGTAACTGCTTCATAAGGTTGGTCTGGATTTACAGCAGTGCACCTGTGAGAAAGATCTAATTCATTTGATCTGATTGTTTGCTAGGGGGAATATATGCAGCTTTTTTAAAGAAATAAAAAAGCATGTGCAGTATTGCCTGTATCAGGCCCAACTCTACAAACTTTCCATGCACAGAACTTTGCCTTCAATGGGACTTGTAGGATCAAACTTCAAAGGGAGATGCTCAGAAGACAATCAAGAACAGATATGCCCTGAACAACCTCACTTCATAGGACGGAAACATCAAAAACATTCATATTTTTTCCTGTTAAAAGAATACACTTTCTGTTTGAAAGCATAAAGACTAGTATTGCCCCTGTTCCTGGGTCTCAGTCAGCGGTCATTTCTATTCTGTGGTCCCCTCGGGAGTAGATTGTACCCCCTCTTCCGTACTAGAAAAGCAGGTACATTCACCCACCCAAGTTGTGTATTTTTTTCTCTCCATACTTTTCTGGAGTGAAATATGCAATAATCCTGAGTAGTTTGTGCATAACTTGTTTATGAATTAGAGCCTCTGGCTTCTATGGCCATTCCTGTGCGAATGCCTCCCAGGATTATCCTAGATTCAATATTCTGAACAAACACCCACAAGTAGGAATACATATTCCCTGTTTTAATAAGAAAGGCATTTCTTAAGCTACAGTACGTGACTTACTATAAGCAATCACATTTTCCATTGAAGCTTATTTTTTCATTCTTGTGTGCTTGCCTGCCAAGTGGGCTGTTTGTTGATGGGGCAGCATAAATGCCGACATGGGCAAGAACAAAAAGGAATCAGATTGTGCAGTAAGGTTACAGAGAGAACCTTTACCTCATACTTCAGGGTTTAAACCAATCTCTGTTAGAGATTAGGATGAAACCTGATGTGGGAAGCAAATTGCTCCATATCTGTCTACTGTGGGGGTTCTTACACTTTCCTTTGAAGCATCTGGTATTGGCCATGTTCAGAGACAGGATATTGGTCTAGGTCGGGGTGGACAAACTACGGAGTGCGGGCCACATCCGGCCCACCAGCCATTTTAATCCGTCCCTTGAGCTCCACTGGGGAGCGGAGTCTGGGGTTTGCCCTGCTCCGGCGCTCCAGCTGGGAAGCAGGATTGGGGGTCGCGCCAAGTGGCTCCCAGAAGCAGTGGCATGTCCCCCCTCCAGCTCCTATTCATGGGGCAGCCAGGAGCTCCGCTCCACATGCCGCCCTTGCCCCAAGCGTAGCTCCCATTGGCCAGGAACTGCAGCCAATAGGAGCTGCAGGAGCAGTGTCTGCGGACAGGGCAGCGCGCAGCAGAGCTGCCTGGCCGCACCTCCGCGTAGGAGCTGGAGGGGGGACATGCCGCTGCTTCCAGGAGTCGCTTGAGGTAAGCATCACCCGGAGCCTGCACCCCTGAGCCACCCCCTTTCCCCCCGCACTCCAACCCCCTTCCCCAGCCCTGATCCCCCTCCCGCCCTCCAAACCCCTCAATCTCAGCCCAGAGCACCCTCCTACACTCCAAACCCCTCATCTCCAGTCCCACCCCAGAGCCCACACCCCCAGCTGAAGCCCTCACCCCCTCCCTCCCTGCCCCAGCCCAGAGCCCCATCCTGCATCCTGAACTCTTCATTTCTGGCCCCACCCCGGAGCCCGCACCCCAACCCCAATATCATGAGCATTCATGGCCCACCCAGATGTGGCCCTCAGGCCAAAAAGCTTGACCACCCCTGGTCTAGGTGAACCTGAGTCCTGATGCAGGATGGCAATTTTTATGTTCTTGTAGAACAGCTCAGCTTTTACACAACAGTAATCACCTTTTACAGGGAAGCAATCCACATTCATGAATATTCTTTTTCTTCTACATATAATTGAATATATTCAAAGAAAAATATTGTATTGCTTCCCAAAGACACTAGAATTGCTACAATTCTTGTCAAGTATCGAGCACACAGAAAAGAGGCCCTGGGTTCTAATAGGGATGTTTAACTACTCTGTTCTAACATGAATTGGAGGAGCAGACAGAAGGAGGAATGAGGAAGAAGTACATATTTTATGGTTCAGAAAAGGGCTCCTCAAAGGGTGCTTATATTATTGCTCAGCTTATCTCCACATCATTGATGCTTATGGTTTGGACACAGACTAATTATTTGTAAGGACTTGAACACTGTTTTCCACAGTCCTGATTGTCATCCATATGGACTTCAGGGATTTGGCCCAAAGAATTTATCACAGCAGAAGAAAAAAAAAAGTGAATTTAAAATTTGCCTCACCAGTCCAGATCATTGGTCTATCAATTCTGGTATCCTGCTTCCAGCAATAGCTAATGCCCAGTTCATGTGAGGAAAGTAGAAATAAGATACCTAAAACATCAATGTACCTAGAAAACTGTAGAATGAGGTACATGGGAAAATGTTTATTTCCTGATCTCCCAAGGAGCTGGGATACACACTGAGGCATGACATTTGATTACCCTTGTCTTAACTTGCTAGTTTTACCAATGGTAATTAAATGCAGTCCTTTTTCAAATCTAGATACAGTTTTTGACTATAGGCAAAGTAATATATCCTTTCACTTGTTCCATATTTACTGACTATTAATCTTGAGTGACCACTCTTGTAATATTATGGGATAGAGCCAAAAAGGAGGATTGTGTTCATTTACACACATTTTAAGGCCAGGAGGGACTGTAATGATCATCTAGTCCAGGGGTTCTCAAATTGGGGGTCGGGACCCCCCAGGGGATCACAAGGTTATTACATGGGGGAGGGGGTCGCAAGCTATCAGCCTCCACCCCAAACCCCACTTTGCATCCAGCATTTATAACAGTGTTAAACATATTAAAAAGTGTTTTTAATTTATAAGGGGGGTCACACTCAGAGGCTTGCTATTTGAAAGGGGTCACCAACTCAAAAGTTTGAGAACCACTGATCTAGTCTGACCTCCTGAACAAGACAGGCCATTATTAACGCATCTTAACTATCTTACCTGGTTTGGAATAAAACAAACTGCCTCTAACTCTGCCTTTTTTCAAGTTTAAACATTCCTAGCTTTTGCACTTGTTTGTTTGTAAGCCTCCGCATACTTCTAGCAATCTTTGTTGTCCTTCTCTGGAGTTGCTGCTAAAGTATTTGCAAATGATCAAATTCACCGGGGTCAGTGTTAAAACACCATACCGGGTGATGTTAATGAGGGTCACATGGCTCTAAGCTCACCACACAATTTACAAGTGTGATTTTCCACAGTATGCTTTATCTGCCTCAGAAGAAAAAGGTTACAGAAAAAATAATCAATTATGGCAAGATTGTCACGTTTCCCATCCATGCAAGAGAATAAGGGGGGAAATGTTCCACCTTGTTTCTCTGCTTGGGCTACCAGCACCACTGGTCTGTAGAAGTGGGGAGAGAGCAGGCTCCATGGGCAGCTGCTTCTTCTTCCCACCCACCCCACTCCCAACATCCATTTAGATGGTGGAGAAACAACTGGAGAAGGAGAGAGAATGGGTAGAAGTAAAGTGCTGCTAGTATGGGGCAGTAGCTGATTTGTTCCAAGGGGGAAATAAAGGCAGACCAGGGAAAAAATTGTCACTCACGCTTTGAAAGCAGCATAAACTAAACCAGAAAAGTCTCTTATTCCAGAATAAGAGTGTCCACACGGGGAGTTAAAGTAGCATAACTGTAAAGGTATAATATCAGTATATCTCCTCATGTAGACAGGCCCTCAGAGCCACAAAGCTACATGTTCAATCTAGACCCTGTTACATGTATCTTACTCTGCAAGAAGTCCCATTGAAATCAGTGGAAATACCTGTGGAATAGCATACTATTTTTGAAGAGTAAGCAGAGCATCTGGCCCCAGGTAGTTTAGCAAAATGTGGAGATGTCCTTCACTCAAAGTACTTCATCATCTAACTCTTTGGAAATACTTAGAGCCAGGAGTCCCGCTGGAGAAAGACCTAAGGAGAGTCTGTCCTCAGAGCAAACTTTACTCATTAGCTGCACCCGCTGATTCATTGCTTCTCTGCGCAGTTTCAGTGTCGTGCCTGGTTTTTTATTTGCTCACTTATTTCTCTCCTTGACTTTGAAAGTTTGTTACATATTCTAAGAACCCTTTGCCTACAGATATTCTGCTGACATTGCTTATGAGATAATCCCCTTCTTATCTTCAGTTTGGACTTCTTGTTGCTAATAGACCATTCCATTCCTTTCAGTCTTGCATACCTCTACCTCTTTCATTTCTAAACTGTAAATCCTCCTAATCTCGTCTCACAATTTATGCTGCTAAAAGCCTGAATTCTTTCAAGTACTCTGCTTTTTAAATCTGTCCATCAAGGGCTTGATGCTGCACAACACAGGTGCAGGAAAGGAAAACACGAGCAGGGAACTGAATGCACAAGCCCAATTTCTCATTGAAAGCACTGCTGTGCAGCTACTTTGCTTACTAGAAGGAGTGAGATCAGAGAGGGGACTTCTTAGTCAAGTGCCTCATTTGCATATTGAGGATCACACTTAAAGCCATGTAATTCTTCAGATATGCTCATTTTTAGCACACCCTGCCCCTGGTGTGTGGTTTTGTTTGGTTTTTTTGCACTCCATGCTTGAGTGTAAGTGAGAGAACACACAGGGGCTGAGGCATACTTTCACTTAAGCCTCATCTAAAGCCCATTGAAATCAATGAGAGACTTTCCCTTTGACTTCAGTAGGCACAGGGCTTAGCCCTCAGCACAGAGGCTCACGCTTAGACTGCATCAACACTCAAGCTGAAGGCACAATTCCCACCATAGGTAAACGTACATGTGCTACCTTTGATCGCACTAGTGCACAAAAAATAGCAGCAGAGCCATGACAGCACAGGTGATGGGATGGACTAGCCACCCAAGGAAGTGCCTAGGATCCTGGCTGGGATTGTACTCAGGGCAGCTAGCCCCTCTCCTCACCTGCACCACCATTAATACGCTGCTATTGTTAGCATGTTAGCTCAATCAAAGCTAGCATGGCTCTGCTCCCCTAGCTGGAAATTACACCTTCAGTGTCAATGCACCCCCTATTCTTAACCTCACTCCGCCCTGGCATTCCTTGGCTCACACTCAAGTTGAAAAACCACAGCTTTGTGCTCTCTGCAGCATGCACACCACACAAGGACTGTCCAGACGTATGCTGTGTGATTATTACTATAATGCACACTTGAAGCAATGCTGGAATGCTATACATGTCCGGGAAGGGCATTATTTTCTGACCCGGAGTTGAGTTTTGGGCTTATTGCTATAGTGCCGAACATATCTGCTGAAGCGAGGGCAGGTGGAGCAGTCAGTTACTCTGCAGAAGTGGCTTTAGAGATAGGCAGGTTAGATTTTCCAAGCTTTGCATGAGGACTAGATTCACAGCTCTCGGTATTGATTATGATGACAAACAGAAGCTGACACCTAGTTACTGGTATCCCAAGAGGAAAACACAGCCCCTTTGTGCCTGTTGCAGCGGCTGTTTCTTGGCAAAAAGACAAACAGTGATAGTAATTCCAGAGAGGGGTCAAAAGCCAAGAATCATTCATTATTTACTATTCAGGTTAGGGGAAAAGATGGACAGAACATACACCACTACCTCGATATAATGCGACCCGATATAACACGAATTCAGATATAACGCGGTAAAGCAGCGCTCCGGGGGGATGGGGCTGCGCACACCGGTGGATCAAAGCAAGTCAATATAACGTGGGTTCACCTATAACGTGGTAAGATTTTTTGGCTCCCGAGGACAGCATTATATTGAGGTAGAGGTGTATTAGGGTATGTCTACACTGGCAAAGTTACACCGCCGGCAGTTACAGCGCCGCTCAGCGAGCGCTGAAGGGAAACCGCTGTTGTGTTCACACTGACAGTTGCCTGCGCAATAGCGTGTTCACACTTTCGGCACTTGCAGCGGTATTCTGAGCAGTGCACTCTGGGCAGCTATTCCACAGAGCATCTTTTCCTCTTCAGCCGCTAAGACTTGTGGGAAGGTGGAAGGGGTCGCGGGGCATCCTGGGTCCTGTCCCAATGCCTCGCGATGCACTGCTTCACATCCCAGCAATCCCTGTGCCTCCGTCCACATTTGGCACCATCTTTCAAGGGTTTGTGTATTGTGCCCCCTGCCTCTTCAGGCTGCAGGAATGGATCTCGAACTGTTGACCAGTATGCTGCTCAGTCTGACCAACACATCACAAGTGGCAGTGGAGTTATTCCTTAAACTACAAAGACAAGAGGAGTGGCTTATATTTCTCTACTTCTCCTGGATACTAAATCCAACCACTCAGAGCCAGCAAAGTACAGGTTATCCACATTTTCTTCCCAGAAATATCTCTCTTTTACCCACATTTGTCACTGCCGTGGAGCAATGAGTTCTGCCCCTGCCAAACAGGAATCCTTTCATCATACTTGGTGTGGCACATGGCCTAACGGGAAGCACTGGCAAATGTTCTATTTTAAAATTGTAATTTTCAGAGATTTTAGTGTAAGTGTACAGGAAACAAGCAATTAGTGATCTAAAGAAAGAAAATCATTAAGGGCCCAGTTCTGGTCCAGAATCATGGCTGTGACCAAAGACCTGAAGATGCCTGTGCCCCACCTGTGTGCTCTCCTGATGTTGTCCACGCCTCCTGCATAAGCTATCACTATCCTCCGGCTGATCTAAGTAATGCTCTGCTGCCAATGACCTAAAGGATCTGTTATGACAACAACAGATTGTCAGGGCACAAGAAAGGCCTAGTATTCTTCCTTGGGACAGGTGGGCTTAGGAGCTACTAAACCAACTCTCCACCACAGGAAGATCCCCCTATACTAGGGTTCTCCTCTTGTATCTGGATAACCCAGTTTTTGGATCATTTTGCACTGGTGGTATGAAACATAAAGCAGCCACAGCACAGCCATAGATCAGGGCCTCTGTCATCAGTTCCACCTGTGCAATCCAATTAAAATCACTGTGTGTAAGTGAAGTCAGAATTTGGCTTTATGTGTATATGGATATTAGAGTGATACAATATTTTATATAAGACAAAGGCAAGAGACTCATGAAACAAGAATAGAAATATATTAATCATATCTACCTTTACCTCAAGAGGAAAGAAAGCTTATATATATAGCATATGGCTGGAATAGCAAACTTGCTGTATTTTTGGCAGGTATTCATAATTCAACATAACATGCAGTGCTGCTCACAAACCAGTGGGTACTCTGTTTCACTGCTTCCACATACATTAACATGTATTCTGAGAGAGAGGTTTAGTCAGTTCCCTCTTTCACATTCAGCTGTGCAGGGATTGCACTCTCAAACCTAGCCTCACGCTTTTCAGGCATGTAGTGTTATGCATACGCTTGAAACAGGAAAAAATTGTTCTAGTGTTGGGTTGCCCCTGAAAACCCTATAGTACAGCAGTTGACAGGCATTTTATTGACTGAATGTGAGTCACATGACTAAGGTACCACACACAGCTTGGAGTTCGGGCCTTGGTCCAGTGGGAGCTGCTGGTATTCAGCACCACAAAACAAAATCAGGTCACTCATTCAAGTGCCTAATTGTGGATTTATGTCCCTAATTTTAGTCACCCAGGCTTCCTTTCAAGAATAATGTCTTTTTTTCCCTTCCTTTCAGTGACCTGGCTAGTGCTGAGTGAAATTTTCCCTGGTGGGATCAGAGGACGGGCCATGGCTTTAACCTCTAGCATGAACTGGGGTATAAATCTCCTCATCTCCTTGACATTTTTGACTGTAACTGGTAAGAATTCTTTGTTTCTTCTTGAGTGTATATGCCCATTACTGGGCATTGTGATGCTTTCTCAGGGTGTCTAGAATTGTATGTCACCGTGTTAGCCCTGTGCCTCAGCATAAAAGGGAACTGTTGATGTCAAACTGAGTGATGACTCCCTGCCACTCCTGTTGGTTAGCCAGCCCCACAGATCCCTCAGGACTCTGCCAGTCCTAACTTTGCCTTGCAAGTTAACCCTTGGTGCACTTCAGTTCCTGAACCAGAAGCATCTCCCTGCAGCATCTAGCCGGTCACTGGACCCTCACAGAAATTACGAAGTGTGCTGGCTCTAAAGAGACACACCTGCTTGCTTGATTTAACCAGGAATTCACACTCTACTTAACACAACAGCACTGAGATGTACTTACAATGAAACAAAGAAGTTTATTAACCAAGAACAGAAAGTTATGTGATACTAAGCAGAGATAATACACAGAAAATGGTTACAAATAAAACAAAAGTATTATCACACTTTCTAGTGACAAACTTAATGGACTACAATCCTTGTCTAAGGCAATCTTCTCAACTACAGCCACTTCTTAGTGTCACCAACCCACCATTCATGCATCGGTGGTTCATGATTACAAAGAGTACTGACCTCTCTGTCCCCTCAGTGATGGATAACCAACGCGTCTTTTTGCTTCTCCTTATATTCCCCAAAGTTGGTCCTTTTCACTAGTCAGGATGAACCCCTGGGGATCAGACTCCAGTGTCTTCCTATGCTGATTTCTCATCCTCATATTAATTTGCTCCTCCTGTTTACCTCCAACTCAAAATGAACTGCCCAATGTTTCTGGCATCACCATGCTCACTTTACATCAGAAAGAGGGAGATAACTGTTCTCCCTCTTGTCTGGAAGAAAACCTGTTTCTCCCTTTGGTTACAGATTTTAGAGCTTAATATCAGTAAGTATCCATAATTCCTCCTATAGTGTTAATACATACATTTCACAATGATACTAATGACCAGGGCATCACCGGATTTCATTTGACATCTCACACAACATTCTTTACAGATAAACACTGTGACAGCAATGTGTGAGGTGTGAGTTTTTCAGGCCTGACAAGAGTTGCTGATGCAGTAGTGAACTACCAATGTGCCTGTGCATCACAGGCACAATGAACCTTTCCCGTATGGACAACATAACAGTCACTGAAATGTTAGAAATAAAATGCAAGGGACAAATTCAGAGGTGATTTGCTGGTGAGTGTTCCAGACCCCACAAAGAATACACTAGATCAATTTAGACTTCAACTGAAGCCCTCACTGCCTTCCACTCACGCACCCGTAAGTAGGGGGTAAATATGCCTGAGGAAACGTAATGGAATCAGAGTACGGGACTAACTTCTATTACCTCTGAATCTGGCCACAGGTCTCTTACTCTGGCTATCAAAGATCTCTTCACTAATAAGCTATACAAATAATAGTTAGGACTCAATCCTGCTTCCCCTGAAGTAATGGAAGTTTTACTCTAGACCTGTGCTGGTTGAAAATTTTCCAGTCAAATGTTTTTCCATTTAATCAAAACTGACACGTTCCTGCCAAGTTTCAATTCTGATGAAGTTCTGTTTAGGAAAAAACTGGAAAAAAGTGTTTTGATAAGGCTGAAAACATTGTTTCAACCGTATCAGAATGAAATGTTATGATTTTTTGTTTTGAAAAAAAAAAAAAGACTGTTTATAAATTATAATATCACAAAATAAGAAGAAGAAATAACTAAAATGATTTGATCAACCTCAAACAGTTTATTTCCAGAACTTTATTTCACCAGAAGTTTAGAAATGTTTTGGTTTTAGACCATTTCAAACAAAAACAAGTTTCCAAATGTCAGAATTTCCTGTAGAACAGAGTTTCAACCAGCTAGAGTTCAGCAGAAGCAGAGTAAGCCCTCAGCTGGTTATCTTGGAACTCACTGCAGGTCAGTGATGTTAGATAGAGTGCTGAGATTAGATTATCAAAAAGAGGTAGGATCCAGACTTAAAACAGGGTAAGGAAAAATAGACTGCTTTTCCCTGGTTAAAATGCAAGAGAAATTTCAGGCCAAATTCTGTTCAGTTAAATGACTGTAAATCCACAAAAATTCGTCTAGCAAAAGTGGAGTTAGTCTGGATTTACACAGGCAAGCAAATTTGGCTGTTAGTCTTCAGTCAAAAGACTGAAGGTGCATTCAGGTTCCATTGAAGCAAGCAGGAGTTGTACTTGCATATCTGAGCGTACAATAGAGCCCAGAGTGTCAGCCTTAACTTTCAGCTCATGACACAAATTGACAGATGCTAGGAGATTGTGATTCTAATCTCTTGTATTCTCCATTGTTCCAAATGTATTTTCAAAAACTGGTTATTCACTGGAACCAACAGTAGTTAACTTCTTGATCCATTACTGGCACAGAGTGGACTATCAGCAATGGAAGTACTGGAAACTGCCAGCATGAAAGGATTAGTTAGAGCTGGCAACTACAACTATGTGAAATATGTTATTTTTGCATCAAAATGTTGGCATCAAAAATACATTTCAGAGCCTCTGACCTTTCTGACCTGCACCAGTGGTTACCAGACCTGCTATTGGGGGATAGCAGTTAAAAGTCAAGCCAGTAGAACATGGCTGAATTCTCTTTGTGGTTTCCTAGTTTGCTTGCACAAGGCTGGAACTACGGGTGCTGCCGTATCCCCTGGCTTGAATTGGTTTCCTTCCATTATAGGGTTTATAGTTTGGTTCAATGGCTCTCAGGACCCCCTCTATACACATTGTTCCAGCACCCCTGCACCAGGCACCAATTAAAAATGTAAGTTTTCCTTGTGGCATAACAGTTACTTACAGATACGAGGGCTCAGTGCTGTCAACCCTGAGTTCAGTGGGATTGCCAAAAAAAACCCTCTTGTAATACTAACAAAACATATTTTTTTTCTTTTATAGACCTAATTGGTCTGCCATGGGTGTGTTTCATTTACTCAATAATGAGTCTAGCATCACTGGCTTTCATCATTGTGTTTATACCAGAGACAAAGGGATGCTCTTTAGAGCAAATATCCATGGAACTAGCTAAACAGTAAGTATCAAGTGTATTTGCATCCTCACCACACTCCTAGTTAACTTGTGGCCTTTTACTGCCAGATTAATAAATGGAAAATTACTTTAGGTTTGCTTGCAAGATCAAACTCCTTGAGGGTTTGATCCTTCGTTCACTGAAGTCAATGCAAACCCCTCATTTATTTCAATGGTGAAGGACCAGGTCCCAAAAGAGGATTTAAAGTCTCCCACTATCAACTTCATTGTGATGAATAAGTAAACAGTAAGAATATCTAGACTAGAGGTCAGGTTCTCCCAGTACATTCCAGCTGCTTTGTATCAGAACAAAAGAGGAAGAGTGCACTAGTGAATCTGTCCTTTAATGATGGGGAGGACATCAAAAGCTTCAGAGATTCAGATGAGTTTTAAGCACACAAAAATCCTGATCTGAAAGAACCTTCCAGATTGCTCAGGTCTGCAGATTCGTTGCAATGAAGGCTGCTTCAAGCAGGGCTGGCTCTAGCTTTTTTGCCGCCCCAGGAAAAAAAAAAAAGGTGGCCGGACTGCCAAAGCAAAAAAAAACCCCCAAAAACCGGCAGCTGCAGGGAGCGCATGGAGGGCGGTCAAGGCAGCTTGCAGGGGAGTGAAGGGTGGCACCCGCCCGCGGGCAGCCAGGCGCTGCAGCCCGCTTGCAGCCTGGCGAGAGGGGCTCCCCCCTCCGGCTTGGGGTGCCTCTCCCGGCCAGGCAGGTTCCAAGGGGGCCGACACAGGCAGCGCTGGCTGGGGTCTGCGACCTCTGTGTGGGGCCAGCATTGCAGCGGGGCTTGGCACAGTGCAAATGGCGCCGGGATCAGTGGGGCCTGCCCCTCCGCTGGCCGCAGGGCCGCCGCAGAATCCTCCCTCCCTCCGGTGCCTGCCGGGCCACTGCAGAACTGTCCCTGCCACCGCTGCCCGCTGGGCCGCCGCAGAACCCTCCCTCCTTCCGGTGCTCGCCGGGCTGCCGCAGAACCCTCCCTCCATCCGGTGCCCGCCGGGCCGCCACAGAACCCTCCCTCCTTCCGGTGCCCAGGGGCTGCAGGAGGTGATGGCTCAGCTGCTCCTTTAAAGGTGGCTTGGCCAGGCCAGGCTCAGAGCGGTGCGGGAGGCGGAGGCCGATGCAGGTGGTGGGGAGTGGCGCGTCCCGGGGGGGATCACTACTTCCTGCCCCCCGGGTCGGGGTCCGTGCCCCTTCAGGGCTGGGCTGGCCGCCCCAAGATTGGCCGGAATGCCGCCCCTTACAATGTGCCGCCCCAAGCACATGCTTTCTCGTCTGGTGCCTGGAGCTGGCCCTGGCTTCAGGGCCTCACTCCTCTGATGGCGAGAAGCCTTTAGCTACACCAGCTGTCTGCTTTAACAAAGATCAGCCTCAAAGGAGTCCAACATCATGGAAAAAGGGATAGGGAAATCACAGAAAAATGTAGTTGGCCACTGTAATTCTTATGCGGTCATGTTACAAATGTTATAGGGTGAAATCCTGGCCCCACTGAAGTCAATGGGAATTTTGCTACTGTCTTTAGTGGTGAAATCCTGGTCCCATAGGATTCTTTTGGCTAATCAAACCAACCATTATTTGAATTTGAGTAGACTATTGCTATCCAATTTCTGCTGCTGCTCTGTGCCCCTTCATTAAGTACTACTAATTTGAAGGACAGGATATAACAAGTTCTACTGGCTGGATGTTGAAATGAGAAAAAAATCTTATAAGAAATAAGACATTTTTGACAGGGAGGGTAATTAGCCATTGGAGAAACTTATCAAGGGAGATTCTTTATGACTTGGAGTCTTTAAAGCAAGACTGAAGGTCGATTGTTCTCAGTGGTGGCAGATGACAGAACAAGAAGCAATGTCTCAAGTTGCAGTCGGGGAGGTTTAAGTTGGATATTAGGAAAATCTATTTTACTAGGAGGGTGGTGACGCACTGGAATGGGTTACCTAGGGAGGTGGTGGAATCTCCATCCTTAGATGTTTTTAAGGCCCAACTTGACAAAGCCTTGACTGGGATGATTTAGTTGGTGTTGGTCCTGCTTTGAGCAGGGGGTTGGACTAGATGACCTCCTGAGGTCTCTTCCAACCCTAATCTTCTATGATTCTATGGATGTCTTTCTGACCTTAAAAATCTGACCTTTCTGACCTTAAAAATCAATGAACTTGAGAATAGAATGGGGTAGTTGCTGACTACCAGTCTGAGAAATGCATATTTATTGGACAAGATTTAAGGACTCAATCTCCTTTGCTCTCACCTTTCTCCTCTATCATTAAACAAACTGCAGAAAGAGAAAGAATCATTACAAAGATCAAAGCTAGCAACATACAAGTGTCTGTTACACATGGCATAATAAAGTACACCTCTATCCCGATATAACGCTGTCCTTGGGAGTCAAAAAATCTTACCGCATTTTAGGCGAAACCGCGTTATATTGAACTTGCTTTGATCCGCTGAAGCGCGCAGTCCCTCCCCCCCATTCCCTCCCCCAGAGTGCTGCTTTAGCCGCGTTATATCCAAATTCGTGTTATATCGGGTCGCGTTATATCAGGGTAGAGGTGTATTTTCCTTTCTCCATCTAATTCAAATTTAAAAAGAAAAAAAAGTTAAGCAAAAACTGCCACCTAGTGGATAAGTAGGGTAACATGCTCCCACAGTTCATGGGACCATGTCTTTCTCTTCAAAGCTCCAAAGATATTTATGTTTCTGAATAAATAGTAAAGTAACTAAAATACTTACACAGACAAAAATTAAGCTGTAGGAATCCTGTGTCAAAACTAAAGCGGTCCGAATGATATCCCAACAGTCTAGTCAATGAATTTGCCAGTTTTTGTTCCTTACGTTACTCAGCAAATAATGTTTTACATGATAAGCTGTAAAAACTGCTTATTGAATAAATCTATTCAACAAATCCTTGAAGCAGTTATTGAATGTATTACTAGCAAATGATTGTGCATTATGTGACCAGCTGTAATCAAAACTTATTTCTGTGTCACTGAACTGGCCAAAGAGGTAGAAATATTTACAAGGGGAGAACAAACTTTGCCCATTTGATTGAATGCTAAATGTTTCTTCTCTTTCAGGAAGTATACAAAGAGCTCCATTTGTTGGATGGGCCAACATAGAGAGAAACTAGTGCCAATAGAACTTCCGAAGAGAGATCATCATGAGCCGTTCTACTAGACTGGAGAAGAATATTTGTCCAAGGGCAACCAAGACAGTTTCTCTAGAGAAATAATGCTCAAAACCATTCTGCAATACTGACACTACTACACAACACTTAGTCTGTACTCCATTCTTTAGTAGCTTTATATTGTCACTGAAAGAAAAACATTTAAGATTTTTGTAGTTTAAAGTTTATTAGAATGGCTTAAAATAAGTAAAGCCAACATTCCTCACCTCCTCCAAATTAACCCACCTCTGAAATATGGGAGGTGAATGGGTATTGAAATAAAACAATTACGATATTTAACATAGAGATAACCACACTCCTAACTTCTTCAACTTGTGGGGACCCTCAGGGAGATGGAAAGGATTGATATCGCCTCTATCCTAGCAACTGGAGTCAGGAACAATCAGAGTTGACTTCAAGATCACTTTGTGTTGCAGCACAGGTCACATTAGACTGGAAGCCTTGAATATATAAAAGGAAGAATCTATGCAGTGCAGTTAGCAGCTTTATTATTCACATCTGGCCATGCTGGAGGTCTCCATGACTCTCTCAGCACCCTTGGCCCAGCGTGCACAAGGTCTTGTGTGAAACGTGGATTGGATTTCACTGTCTACTTTAGTTATTCCAGAGTCAGGAACATGAAAGTGATCTTCCCCGAACAGTCACCACTCACCCTGCGGTAGGCACTAGCTAGCTCACGGTCAGTTGTTTTGCTGAGCAGTAAGCTTGATTAACTTTTAAAACAGCAGCAATAGCCATTAAAGCTACGCTGTTGAACTTCTAGACTTGGGATGCTTGCTGGACTGGTACCTGCTAAAGGAGTACTTGGAAAAAGCAAATCAGCAGGACACAAATAGCCATTTTCCAGCGCCCTCTTACATGCTGAAACACATAGGACTTCAATCTGTATTCAATGGTGACCATAACTAACTGGTTGTACTGCTTAGAAATGTCAAGCTGTAGCTTTCACCAAATGCAGCCTCCAGTACTCAACAAAAGTATATGGAGTGGCCATGGTGGTTACCCTGGACAGCTCAAGTGGAGAAACTTCTACTCTCTTTGCCTAGAAGGTCATTAATGTTCTGGTAGAGTGAGCTCTTAGAAAACAAATAAGTGACCCAAACATATGGGTATCAAGTCTTTTTTTTTTAGGGAAATCCTGATGGCTCACCGCAATCATACAGTGGAGTCTCTTCTCCTCATGACCAGGATTTAGTCAAGGAATCAGAAATGATACCTTCAGTTGATATTTGAATGCAACTTTGGGCAAGAAATGTGGCATTACTTTAACTACTCTCATCTCATTGAAAAACCAGATTTTTTTGCACAAGAGGAACCGTAATTTTCTGACCCATCTGGCCAAAGCTATAGGCCTACTCAGGATACAGGTTCTAAAGCAATTAAGGATTTAAGAAGTGCATATATTAAAGCATTGAATACTAAGTTCAAATCCCATAGAAAAGCTAGAGAATAGTCAAAGATACAATTTACTAGCAGCTATTAGGAATTTAGCTACCTCAGGCTGTGAGCCTACTGATCACAGCTTCACCTTATCCTGCAGGCAATGGAGGGCTACAGCCTGATCTCTCAGAGAATTGACATCAAAATGCTACCCAACCTTTTTATACAGGAAGTAGCAGTCATAGTCCATCCTCCTGCCAACACAGGAGTTTTAATACCATGATATTTTCCAGAGCTCTCCTTGTTTTAAAGGTCACAGGCCCTGGAACTTCCATCAAAGCCCTTAGATCATTGCTCCAGAGACTGGTAAAATCTCATGGTTGGCCATTTTTTCCTGTCACTGGTGTTGTCAATACTCACATTACCAAGCGTGTCAATTTTGGGCTGAATTCTGATCAATCAGACAGATCAAGAATTTTGCTTGAGTCATCTGCAGTTTCCCTTTTTGAGCAGAGCTATACTCACTGCTTGCAATACAGAGGTATTGCTGTGCGCTCTGAGTGGGGCAGAGCCCCAGAGCAGGCACAGCACAACAGGGTGAACCCAACCCTTCTATTGAGCCCAGCAGCAGGTTCCTCAAACTCCCCCTTTCCCTCCAAAAGCACTACACTGCAGAAAGAAGGAGTTAATAGAGGTTGGAACCTCACCTGCAGGCTGGAGCCAGGAGGCAGCTGTTGGAACTGTGGGGGCAGCTGGAGTTGTGCAGTGAGAAGCTAAGGAGTGGGGAGGGCCAGAGACAAATGGAATCCAGGAGAGCAGGATGTGTGCACACACATACATTTTGTAGGCATTCAAGTTTGAATTTTCAACCTGCCATTGTTATATACACTTTGAAGATGGCAAGGGGGTGTGCAAAAGCCAGACCAAAACTTACAATTTATTCACCTTTTGAAAGTCTCAGGAAATTTTGGGTTCAGACTCATGATTTTCAAACTCTTAGGGTTGGCCATACTGTAACTCAGCCTGAATTTTCGTTCCCTTAAGGCAGTATAGGCCGGTTAATAATTTAAAAATACTAGTGTCCTTCCCTATATTAAATGCTCCACTTTGGACTATTGAAACTGAAGAATATTAAAGGTTGTAGTGTACTGTTTATGCCATGTGTTTATTTTGTGTTTCTCACCACGTGGATAATAAAGAATCTAGGCTGTTACGTTTTATGTTTTGTTTGTGTGTTAAACACACACCAGACAGAAAAGCAAAAAGAGACAGATTCACTTTCATTTTCTCATGCATTAGCAAAATATTGTGCTAGGGCTGCAAACACTGCAATGTTGAAAAAATACAGTGAAATTAAACAAAGTCACAGAATATTCCTGTTGCTCCTAGACATTTGCACAAATGTACTTTTAGAAAAGAAGATTTGGACCACATGTAATGCAACAGTGCTCTATTATTTATATGAGGCTGTTCTCTGGGCTTCCACGTGCAACTAGTTTTCTCATTTTTAACTTTTTGGCACTGGAGGAGAGTGACTCCCCAATCAGCAGACCCCCTCATGGCTCAGGATGGGGTAGCAGGCTCTCATCACCTGGAACCTGCTGCCAAACACCACTCCAGCCCTACTGTAGCACACTTCTTCTCATGACTCAGCTCTTTAGCCAGGTCACTTATAGTCCCTCCTCTTCCTGGGGTAACAGGAGTTCCTACCAATAAATTATTCAATGACCTTGTGTTAGGTCTTCAGCCCCTGTCTCTGGTCTCTGTCATCCTTACACTCCTTGTCTCAGAGCCTCACAACATCTCTACCTTCCCAGGTTCCCCAGCCTCTCTAGGTTCACCTTTTTTTTTCAAGGAAGGGGCTTCCAGGTGTCCCCTCTAGAATTCCCAACAAATTCCAACTAAAACCACAAACTTAAACCGCTTCTATCCCCCTCAGGCTCAATTTCTCCTCTCTCTTAAATTACCCCTAGGTGCCATTCCTTAGCTGAACATGGAGTCCCAAGGCTATCTCTCTTAGACTCTAACTCCTATTTCAAGGCCCACCACAGAAGCTACCTCCCTCCTACATCTTTCTCCCAGTTATCCTGCTACCTAACTTCTATCAGACCTAGTTCAAAGAGAGGGAACTCTCAATCTTCTAGGTGTGTTCCCCCGCACTAAGCTCTTTCTCTGTCAGCCTTCCTTTCCCAGTTCTCCAATAATTGCAATCAAGCTACCAAGTCAGGATCAGCAGGAAAATAGTTGCTGCATCACAGGTGATGCTGAGCTGCCCTCACCTCCACCTTAACAGGCCAGCTAGCCTCTGACAGCCACTGATCCTGCACTGAGCTCTACCCAGACAGACCTCTAAGCCCTCTTCATAGTTACACTTGTAGAGAATTATTATCATATTCCAGTCAGGCAGCTTTGGGTAAGTTATCTTTTTTCACATCATCCATTTCAGTCCTTCAATCATTCTTGTTACTTGATAAATGATTTGCTCCCAATTTGTCAACATCTTTACATTACTAAGTGCCCAGGAATAAATGCAGCTTTCTTAAGTTGTTATAGTCTTAGCAACAGCATTTGGCAGGAGACCATCAGCTTCCTGATTTGTGCCTCTATATCTTCACGATGCCTCTACGCAGGTAGTCCAAAGCTGTATTGGTTTATTATTACCACCATACTACATTCTTTCTACAGATCTCGTGTAATTTACTTTCCACTATCAATCACTTGGTCCTTTGCAGAATTACGGTTTTCTAAATAAATGTCTGCCACTGAACATTGGTGTTATACCCTGCAAGTGTTCCCACAAAAAAAAAACAATTGGCTGAGGAAATCCCATGGCAGTTACCTACCAACCCATTCTCATAAAGGACTGGACATCTTTATACCCCAGCTCTCACCTCATATTCCCCATTGACCTGGCAGAAAGAAAGAAAGGAAAAATTCTCTGGGTGCCAGGACAAAGCCACCATTAACTTCGCTGCAGCTATCTAACCGGACATCCAACATCTCCAAAATGAGATGATGTAGACTGTGGCTTTCCTTTTTACTGTGCAAAGCTCTATGCAGCCCTATCCCCCTGGAACTCCAGTAGGGGGATTTACACAAGGTCACAGTGAATGATGTATGATGGCACAGAACTGGCATTTCCATCTCCATGGTCCACCTAAGTAGGGTCCCTTTTGGGATGGAAGTGGAGGGGAAGATAAGGATCTATACATCTAATCACAGGGGCCTTTTGTATTATTTCTGTCTTAACACAACCTCCCAATTTGCAATTATCTGGAAATTTAACTATCACACCTTTTGTCTCCTCTTCCAGATCTTTAATAAAGATATTAAATAAAATGAACATGAATCACTGCAGCAGCCCATCGTATGCCTTCCCCCCCATCTTGATACATTGCTGTTTCTTTATCCTTCATTCATACTCCATCAGGCAGCTTTCACACCAAGTAACTACTAATATCCAAGCCAATGTTTTTTTCTCAAATTAATTTTAATGAAAATCCAGAAATATTTCATTGACTGCACCCAATTGATTTATGATTTGATACAAAAGAAGCAAGCAAGTCCACCTCTTGCAGTTGCATACCCCAAACTCTCCTTCAGCAGTTAAGGACTGAAGTATCACAACCCAGCCTTTATACCAGGATTTTGTTCTTTAGAAACCCATCATATTTACTGCTCATTATCCTGTTATCTAAATCAGCATGAATTCAGAAGTGCTGCATGCCTCACACACTGAACCCGAAAGTGAATTATGCAGCTCCTCCAAACTAGCACCACTAAAAACTTGATACCATCATGCATTTCTTTACACATTTTACATAAACTGTTTTAGAAATTATAGAGTTCAAAAATTGTCCCTATAAGTTATTTTTCAGAAATGAACAATTGGTTCAGTGATCAGGGCAAAAGCCTGGCACTGGGGAGTCCTGGATTCATGTCCTTCCTCTGCCACATGTTCTGTGTATGACCCTGGGAAAGTCATTTAGGGATAGATTCACAAAGTGGACCAACATCTAAATCCTAGGTCTTCTGCCATCTGGAATTCACAGCCCCAAGGTAGGGACCCAGGCTCCCTATACATTGTAGTCAAGTGCCTAAGAAGGTGACGCTCAGAAGCCAGCAAGCTGAGCAGGGAGATGTCTAACCTAGCCAGCAGTGAAATGCAGAGGAAAGGGGTGGAACTGAGGGCCCTGAGTCACAAAGGTACCTCAGCACTAACTCCGATTGAGATGGGCCTTAAGTACCTGAGTGACAGGTTGGAGGTAGGAACCTAAGTCCACTTAGGATTTGGCATCCTCATCCCATTATAGCCAATATCCCAGTGGCTACAGTATTCACCTGCTCTGCTATAGAGCAGGAACTTGAACCCAGGTCTACCTGATTCCAGGTGAGTGTGCTGACCACATTAGGGGGAATTCTGATGTGCGTATCTCTCACTCTCTTCTGTTGAAGATGGATAAATAATTAGTCACTAGGCAACAAAACACAAGAGACTAATTTTATAGCCCAGTGGTTAGGGTACTCACATGGGTTGCGGGGAAGAGTTGGGTTCAAGTTCCTTCTCCAATAATTAACTATTTATACAAATCTTCAACAGGAGAGACTGAGAGAAATCCACCCCAAAAACTAGTAAGCTGGTAGTTTGGGCACACACCTAGGATTTGGTTGACCTGGGTTCAAAACTTTGATCCAAATCAGGCAGAGTGGGGATTCAAACCTGGGTCTCCCCTCACCACAGGTAAATATCCAGTGACTAGGCTATTGGGTACTTGGGAATTTGTGTGTCCCTGCTCAACCTGCCCAATCCCAGCTGTTTTGTAGGGGCTAGCAATGCTCTGAGTACACCTACCTAATGGGTCCCAAAGGCGGGGTGGGTGAAAAACCAAATTTGCAAATTCTGCTGAGGATCAGGTGTGGTTGCTCCCGGCAGCTCATTAGGTGGTGGGAGGAGGGGGTGTGTGGCAGCCAAGACCGCTCTGTACATTCCTACTGTCAAAAATTTAGGCTGGCATATATGGGGACTTGAGCACCAACAGAATTAAGTAGCAGCTGAGCAGTGGTTTTGTGAATGTCAGAGGCACTTAAATGTTAGACTTAGGTGCCTAAAGAGGTAGTTACATGCATAAGTCCTTTATTTGTAAAATATGGATAACAGCACTTCTCTAGCTCACAGGGGTGTTGTGAAGATAAATAAGAATTGTGAGGCACTCAAATGCTATGGTGATGGGGAACAGATAAATACTTCAGATAGATACATAGCTGCTTAATTTCTTAGTATGATAAATTCAATATAAATACTTAAGACAGATGATACATAATTTTATTAGGCACATTTACTTAACAGTAACGAACAAGATTGGCTACCACATTTGCTTCCCCCTTCCTCCCTCATCTTGTTACCGCCGTTGTTCTCCATGACTTTTCAAATAACTCCCACTGGTTCAGGACACTTTAGAATCCATAAGATATTATACAAACATGCCAATTTGTGTTTGCAAGTATTCCTTTAACTGTCTTTTAACCAATATCTGTAGACATATTTCTCTTTTCATCTGCTTAAAGATAAATTTTAAAAATGTTTCTCAGTGATTTTAGACTGTTTAGTTTCTCACTTTTATTGAAGGCCAGACATGCTCTCCCTACCCTCACACACCACCTTCAGTGATACAACTATAAAAACCATTCTTATTTCACTTAATGCCTTTGGCTACCAGTAACTGATTCTGCCTTTTGACTGATGGATATTCTTTTCCTCTACCAACCTTGACTGTATATTTACTGTTTGTTTCCCTTCCTCTGCCATTTCCCCATGAAGACACAATGGCTGTTCCCAACTCCTTCCATTTCTTCCTTACATGCACGTATAAAGGGTAGGCTGCTGTGCTTTAGCTATGATTTCTTTAGGGTGCTCTATTTTTGTTTCACATTTATGGATTTCATGTACTATGAAAGTTCACAGTATATTTTTTTATGACTCAAGTTAAGGTTGTACACTACCTGCGGCACCAAATATGCACTTTGTGTTAATTTCTGAAGGTTCAGACAGGGGAAAATAGACATATATACATTTATACATATTTATTGTCACTTTTAAAAGTAACATTTTCATTTACTTTAAGTATTCACCCCTCTTGTGTTCCATATGTGCATGTGTTAAGAGGATAAATACTGGCTTTCAAGTCCAAAATTAAAACCAATGAAATTACATGCCAGAGCCAAGCTCTGTTGCTTGTTGGCAGTTCTTGTCAGGATAATACTATTATACAGTACCAATAGGACACAGGACTTGGTTAGTCTTCAGAAATAGCATGGTAAATACATTGCTTCGCTTCGGCTCCAAGAAGATGATCTTTCCTTCAGTCAGTCACCAAGAACGGGCTCATGCAATGGCTCCTTCTTCACATCCAACCAGTAGACAAGGGTTGCTTGTCTTTTCTACTGAGGCTTCTTCAGAATGTAAGCTTTTCCCGTCACCTAAAGATGAAAGCTCATCGGCCATTATGCTTAGAAGCATATTCTCTTCAACACGACAGCAAAAAAACTGTTAAAATCTGGCATTTAGTTAAGAGAACTAAGAATATAACAAACCAACTTCTGCCCTCTGATACACGTATGCAACTACCACTGATTTCAGTCTAGACCTCTGCATATTACTTTATACACACACACTACAACTAGGAACAAAAGTATCAGCAAAAGACTACACTTACATTGTTTCCAAATTAGTTTGCAACTATACAATTTTAATTGTAATAGAAAAAGGGGAAAGGAATATAACAACAGGTATTAAGAGAGATATTTTCCAAATTTTTATTTGTGCACATTCATCAAGTGAAAAAGGTAACTTTTACAGCTTCTTTGGTGCCCAATATTCAGCATACAAAAATGTAAAAGACTATTCACAAATAAAACACAAGCTCAAACTAAAAAAATGTTTGAAAGGTAGTGCACATCGTGACAGGTTCACTTATGAATACACAGAAATTACTGCAAAAATAAATAGAACGTCTTTTTAAAAGCAGCAATTTCATATCTTGTAAACTTTTGTTTTTACAATACAGCACTGTTCAAAATAAAATCCAAAGGGACTGGAGTTTACACTGTGGCCATGAACAAGTAAAAGAGTCTGTATTTCCTCAGCTATTGTTGGTCCAGTTTTCCTTTTTTTGCTTTTAGTCCAATGTGCAGCAGTCTTTAAAGGTGCTTGGTTAGGGAACCTAACCATTAAGTGGTGAATTATAAAATTTCTTTCCTGCTTTCAAACACGAATGGGTAAATCTGTTCCACAGCACTGGCAACAGCCTTTACGTTTGGCCCTGAGACATTTAAAAAATGGAGAGAAGAGGGAGAAAAAGTCAGGGCAATGTAACAGTACCTCAAAAACCATTCAGAATATACTAGCTAACACAACTTTCCTCTGTAGACACACCTTTTTTCATATTTAAGGAAGTTACTAAGTACTTAGAGGAAGAAAATAATATGCAACCTCTAGAGCCTGTAATGACATTTGAACTGGTTGTTGACTAGATTAGAAATTAATATCTCCATATCTGTCACTTTTATCTCATAAGAAATTATATACTGTCTAGTGCACTGGAATAGAAGAATCCCAGAAAGAGCGAGTTGGTAATGTCTCCTGATGGCACTAAGTCACTATGTAACAAACTATGAAGGTTGCAGATGATTGAGCAGAATGACAAATAAAATTAATCTTGGATAGGAGCTTAGTGATATATTGACCAAAATAGTCAACTTTTCAACCACACCGATAGCATGTGAAGTTGTGATTTCCTCTGATGAAAACTATTTTGGAGGCTCAGTAAAAAGGGTCTGCCTAATTTGCAGCAGTATTTAAAAAAAGTATAGAAAATGCAGAAAATACAGCTAAAATTGTATCAAACGCAAGCATGCCCC
Organism: Trachemys scripta elegans; assembly: GCF_013100865.1. NCBI lineage: Eukaryota > Metazoa > Chordata > Testudines > Emydidae > Trachemys > Trachemys scripta. The sequence continues at coordinate 104,938,883 of NC_048300.1, forward strand.
CATTTAGAGTATTGCCAATTTTTGGTGACCCGAGATTGTGTCTGTGGACTTTCTCAATGAAGATGATTAAGGGGAAGATTTGGGAACATGCCTGGCCTTTATGCCTTTAAAAAGCCCTTCCTAAAGGTATTTTGGATCATGTAGGTGGAAAAATTAGGATTACTTACCCCAGAAGGGAACAGAGTTAGAAAGGAATTCATTAATTTATTCAAAATTTTGCAACCCATAACCTTCTGGGTCACCCAATAAAAACAGCCAGTATTTTTAGACAAAATAAAGATAAGGACAATAATATTTCAGACAACTTATATAATTCACTGCCTCTCAAAGTCAGTATCAAATATCATAGCTGGATTTTTAATGGCCTGCATAATTTTAAAACCATTAACAAAATCTGTATAAATGAAAACTAGGACAAGGGTAATCAAGTCACATGTTTCATGGCATAAAATTACTGCTGGGGTCTCTCTCTGCCTCATGGATAACACTGCCAGTTTGGTTGAGTGAATTTGGGGAGGGTTTTCTGCCTTCCTGTAAAGAACAGCTGTTGACCACTGTCAAAGACAGGATACCCGACTTAATGAACTAATGGTTTCACCAGGAAGGAGAAGAGGACTCCAGAAGTTTCTTCCTAATGTAGTGATCTTTAAAGAGATCACAAATCTTTGCATGTCCTATTTATGTGCAAATTTCAGAAAACAGTATTTTAGTGCTTTTTTGAAAATAAGAAAATGGACCAGGAAGAGGATCCTTCTCATATTTTCAAACCTTGTGAGGATTATACGAGGCCTATCAGTCCACATACTCTGCTTTTCACGCAGGCACCACTGAATGCACTGCACCTCCCTCCAATTTCTCTGCTACCACAGAAATATGAAGTTCTAGAGAGCAATGCCCAGTAACACCCAGCAGGCTGTGGAAAGCAAAAAGAGCATGAGCAGGTAAATGGGTCTTGAAGGATAGTAGTGATTCTCCCAAGGTTGAAGACCTGGAAGGGACTCTCCACAGCAAGACAGAGGATTGTGGAGGTTAGCACAGGGAGAGAAGAGAGACAGAAGTTGAGAAAACCCAACACTCATTTTAGGGGAAGAAAAGCTGGAATTGATGACACTTCCACCAGCTTCCTCATTTCTTTTTCTCTCTTCATCGAACCTGCAACCCTCCCCACCCACGTCATTTTTAAAAAAAAAAAAAGTATTTCTCCTGAATTTTAATAGAGATTCTTAGTTATGAAATACAAATAGTTAAATCACAATTCAATAAGTTGGCTGCATTTCTGGGGAACATTAAAGCTTCTCATTTATCTGAAAAGTAATTTTTCTTCTATGTTTGGCTGTTACTAGTTCAAATTAGCTTGCTGGAACATTTACGTTTTTGGTAGGTTTCCATTTTGGATGTTTGTGGGTTTTAGCTATAATGATTACAGTTAAAAGAAATGTATTCTATAAAATGTTAGATATTTGTAAGGATCCCATATCCCACACACCCCCAATACAAGTGTCTCTAAGCATTATTTTAGATACCAATATCTTATCTGTCATTTTCAACCAACAGAAATTTAGTATGGGATAATTCCATATCATGCGTGTCGAAGTTCTATTTTAATTTCCCACAGTTTCTGAATCTTTTTTATTCATGTTTTTTCCCCCCCATTTTAGCAAGTATTGTATTTGCTCTCAGCTGATGTTTTGTGCATATCTGGGAAACACAGTAAAGTCCTTTTTGAGATATGGGGCAGAGGATGCCAAGTACGAATAGAGGGGAGTGGGAAAGGTGGCACAAAGCCTCCAAGAAAATAAATATATATATATTTTAATTTCAGGACCAAAGTTAACAAAAGCGTTCCAATGACTGAGGAAATCCGTTAGATGTCTGGTAACTAGGAAGAGGTTGCCACACAACTATTTAGTTGTTTGTTTCATTTTAAGTTTCCAGCCAAGGTTGTGTGTAATGTTTCCATCCAAAAGGGGCAGGAGGAAGTTTACCCAAGCATTTGATAGACTAGGACCAAAACCTGAAATAGGGCAATCTCTAACACCCCCTAGTTGTTGGTCACAGGATGATGTTGCCATTTTATATTGGCTGGGCCTCTCTAGTCTCAAGGTGTATGCCTGTGATAGGAACTCTTGCTTAAACAGCAGTAGTTTATGGGACTGTACTGAAGGAAAATGAGAAGGAAGGTTAAAAGTTTTAGAATTTGTAATTAAACAAGCAAATATCCTCCATCTCTGGTATATAAGCTCAATTTCCTCATATGCCTCATCTCCTCAGAAACTGACTACAGCCACGTGTATAAAACAAACACATTTGATCTGCTGGGAGTATTACATTCTCCCACAGTTATTCAGGCATTTTCACTGAAAGACAAGTTATCTGGCAGCATTAAGTACAAATGAAATCTCACATGCCTGTCTCTCTGTTGCTTTCAAAGTCTAACTGAACTCCCATGAAAGAAAGTAAGTTAAATATTTATTTTGGCATCATAAAGTACCCGTTACTGTGATACTTCCTGTTGAAAAAATCTGTAAGGTAGCTCTGAGAGGTTTTATTCTGTAGCACACTGCAGGATGAAGCTCCGGTTCATAACTAGAAAACAGAAAAGATTGTCAAAGACACTTCTATATTTGCTAATAAAAAGCTGATACATTGAAGAAAAAGATAAGAATTCTCTTAAGACCTACTGTACCTAGCATGAGGTCTATTATTCTTCGTAAATTCTGGCAATCTGATTTCAAAGGGCATGTTGCACACTGCTAAAACATTGACAACCTTAAAATCTGTGAAAATTACCTTTTGGAGAGAGAAAGAGAACAAGAATAAGAAATGTTATGATATCTGATATGGAAAAGATATCTTCTGACAATAATTTGATTATTTCAACCAATAAAACCCTGTGTTTAACACAAAGCTGGTAAGAGTAGGAATCCAAACAGAACTAGGATAAATTTTTAAATACCTAACTTAGTTCTGAACTATGTTTGTAATCCAATAACTTGTCTAGCAAAAAAAACAAAAACAAAAACAAAACACAATTGTCTTCTCATGTAGATTCAATTACATTTAGAATGAACATGCATGGTCTATATCACTGTAGTAAGCACTTACAACTAAGTTAAAAATTAACTAAACCAAATTATTCATGAAACACCAAAATAAATGACATAGGAAAGCTTGGTTTGTAGTGTTACTAGAACCCACTAAGGTGCTACATAATTAGTTCAGATTAACAGTTTATCATTGTTTTATTTAAGTTAAAAATAAAAAAGAAAATGCGAGAAAATTAATTGTTTGTTTGCTTTCTTTCTCCTGTGGCTAGTACAGAGAAAGCCATTTCCTTTTTCTTTTTGAAACAAAAAGCTAATAGCCTTTTATCCACAGCCACAAAATGCTACAATATGGTGGTAAAATGCCTGTGGCGAATTACCAGCAAAGCCAATGCAATAGTGGGAGATTTTCCTGAAACTGTTAACACAGACATGGCCAATGAAGAACCATTTTTGCTCAAACTTAAATAAATAAATAAATAAATAAAAAAAAATAAAAAATGTTTGCAGCTTGAGAATGAGTCTACCAAATTTCAGTTTGAACAATTAAATTACAAGCAGATGAAAATGACCCCCTTAGAATGGAAATGCTTGTGCAATATTAATTAGACATCAACATGTGCTCTGCCTAGAACGTTCACTCTTACAATAAAGAGAAGCCACGTTAATCTGTTTCTGCACATAAATGAACCTGTTTATTTCCTATAAAGCCATTACTAAAGCTTTACATGGGTATATATTTCATTTGACTTAATTCAACATTCTGCTCCATCATTTTCACTTTTACATGATATCCAATGCTTAATAGCCCCATAACTCAGTTTTTCAGTTTGATTTAATGCACTCAGGCTAGTAAGAGTGGCTGTGGGCTGATTGCCCACCTCTAAAATTTGGTGGCCATTTTATATGCTAAACAAACTTGGAAGTAGGACAGTCTTACTTTTGAATCATCACTCTGATGTCTAGCTACTTGCCTGATAGTAAATTTATGGTTTATTTAATTAAATTAGAGCAACTGGTTGCATGATAGCTCTAAAATGTCATTACATGCCCTTCTGCTCAAGGAACAAACACCAAACTGAATGGTTCTATCAGCCACGCCTAAGTCACTTACAGTAGCAGACTTTGCAACTGATTGGTAGATGTAACTGACCCAAGCTCAGGCAAGAAGGAGTTCCACTTTGTGAGTTCTAATTTAGGAGTAAATTCTGGTCCCAGCGCACAGTCTGATTAGACTATAGCAACTTGCTTTAGTTTAATTTTTTTTTAAATCAAACTTGTAGCAGTTAGGAGTTGTTCACCATAATGGCTCTCCTAAAACTAGATCCACTTGGAAAATGTGTCTGTTCATATGACAACCATATTTATGCCAATCAGCATATTTTACAAATGGAGGGGGCAAATTTCCACTTTTCTTCAATGCAATCCTTTTAGAGATTTTGAGAATAAGGAGGACATTATATATATGCAGGTGGTTAATTTACCCAATTTCCTGAAACAAATTTCTGCTCATGAGCTGATAAGAAAGCACGATGCTGAACTACCAAGTGGGAGCCCCAAATACAGTAAAATAAATACAATCTCAAGATAACCTGTGTTGTTACACAATGAGAATTTGAGTGAGAAAATGCTGGTTATGAAATTGTTATAGCACCTCTTCTGCTGACCATCAGTTTTAAAAGGTCCAAACATGCTAGTCCCTATCAACAGAAATACATACATATACTATTGTTCACCCCTAAAAGAGAAGGTTATTATCAAAAGGATCATTACCTGAAAACCTAGTTTTTGCAAAGTACGAGCTAAACGTCTGGCACCAAATTTAGCTTCTTCTTCACTATAATTTAAAGGAGAGAAATAATAAGGGACTAGTTTTACTAATAGCTACTGCAATAAAACTAAAATTGTAAGATGTATACATACACACGTTCACATACTTACATATGTAATCACACCAAAAACTATATTAAAAGAACATTAAAATGCAAAGTCAAGTGAAGAAGTGCCAGCATTAAGGTAACCTGTACATATGAAATCAGCCCCCTTGAGCATATGCATTGACAGCGTTTTCCAAACAGCAGGTCTCGATCCACCAGTGAGTCTTGGAAAGCATCTAGGTGGGTCACTTGTGGCCCAGAGGTGCTCTCTCCACCCGCACTTTCACTTCCCCTGGAAGGCAGCAGTGTAGGGAGAGGGATTTGGGCAGCAGCAGCATGGAGGAAGCAGCTGAAGCCAGAATTGGACAGTCAGCAGTCTGGTAGTGATCGCAACCCAGCTGCACAGAGAGAGGGGCCAGCTGAGGCTGCAGGATGGGGCAAGGTGGGGAAAGCAAGAGCAAGGGGACTAGGGGGGAGTAAGAAGTTGGTGGGCTGAGAAAGGGAGGAAGGGGGAGGAGAGGGGATAATGGTGGGTCCCCCAAAAAGACAAAATGCATTTGATGGGTTGCCTTTGTAAAAAGTTTGTGAACCACTGTATTATGTTACAGTCTTCAATTACACAATCGATACTATGTTTTCCACAGGTCCCTTGCTTCATTCAGTTCGCAGAATGGACCTGCTCTGGGGATAAATCGGCTTTGTGTATTGAAGGAGACTTTTTTGTCTGTAGAACCCTGCTTCATTTCAGTCCCCTTGCCCAGCTAGTCCCAGTCCCCCCTGTCCCAAGTCCCAGATTCTGCCCCTCCCTTCCCCCAGCCTGCAATTTCAGTCTCCCTCCCGTCCCAATCTAGTCCCTTGTCCCCTCTGCATTGGAGTCAGGCAGCAACCTGCTCCACGCTGCCTGGTCCCAAGCAGGAGGTCATGGAAAACACAAGAGAGACATGCTCCCAGTTCAGGTGCCAGGATCTAGACTTAGCACAGCCCACAGCAATTGTAGGGAAAGTCCTGCTCAGTTCTGGGGTGGAGTATGCCAAGTGCAGACCAATTCTTCAGGGAATGTACCTGCTAAAATTAAGCCTCTATTGAGAATGTGCAAATGGAGATTCTTTTCCCGCAGGGTTTAGAAGTTGGCCAAATTTGGATGGATTTTCACAGGGACAGCAAAGAATACTTCCCTGACACAAACTACCCCACTTCCCCACACTCCAATTTCAAGTCATTGCTCCAAAGCATGGAGATGCTAGAGCAGGAGTCGGCAACCTTTCAGATGTGGTGTGCCGAGTCTTCATTTATTCACTCTAATTTAAGATTTTGTGTGCCATAAGACATTTAAAGTTTTTAGAAGGTCTCTTTCTATAAGTCTATAATATATAACTAAACTATTGTTGTATGTAAAGTAAACAAACATTTTAAAAACCTTAAGAAACTTCATTTAAAATTAAATTAAAATGCAGAGCCCCCCGGACTGGTGGCCAGGACACTGGGCAGCGTGAGTGTCACTGAAAATCAGCTTGTGTGCCACCTTCAGCACGCGTGCCATAGGTTGCCTACCCCGTGCTAGAGTATTTCAATGAAAAGGTTGCCAGACTTTTTTTTTAAATGTAGGTAAAACAATGTATTTTTCCCTAGTGTCATTCTCAGAAATAATGGTTGAACTGTTTTAGTTAAAATTTTCAAAAAAATTCAGCCTGAAGCAGACATTCAGCACAAAAAAATTCTGCCCAAAGGGTTAAAATTTGGCAAAATTATAAGCAACTGAAAACAGGCTCTTATAATGGGAACTGTCATGCAACCTTCATAATAGATGGTTGTACCAGACTTGCCAATAATATATGCAATAGATTTCATGACAATAAGTGGTATTTTCCAATGTCATATACAAGAGTTTCATCCAGGAACAATTTTTTCCTTCTCCTACAAAAAAGGAAGTTTACCTTGTGGCTCCTGTGCAAATAACTTTTCCTGAGGACCAAATTGTGGCCGTAATCCTAGGTTTCCTAAGCTTCATTAATACTTTCTGAAAGAATTAGAAGAAAAATAGGTTTCAGTGTATGTGTGATTTCATACTGAAAAAACAAGTATTATACTAATAAAATACTTCCTTTATTCTATTTTAGCCATGAGGACTGTTCCTTCCTTGCCTTCAGAAGTTAAATCAATATCAACTCCTGAGAAGAGCAAAATAAACCTTAAGTATCTTAGCCAATGAGCAAGTATTAAAGTAACAGGTTAGCTGGTGGCTCAAGTGAACAGAAATTATTTAAATAAGCTTTTTTAAGTCTGGTAGCACTGTGCTAGAATCATCTCCTGTCACTATGACCACATCACTGTTCTGACTCTTTCCACTGATTGTCTCCTTCTGCACAAATTCAAACTTCTTGATCTCATCTGCAGAGTTTTACACAACTTCACTTTGTCTACATTTCAGATCCCATTTTCTTTTGCTTCCCCAAGCATCCTTCCTCTGCTAATTCCCTCTTGATTTCTCACTGTGTTTGTCTCCTCCTCTAACCTGCGAAGCTGCCCATTTTTTCACACCATATACCTGGAAGAGCCTCCCTACATCAGTATACCTAGCAACCTCACTATTTTGCTTCAAAATCCCAACTCAAAACTCGTTTTTTGACTAGCATTCAGCATTGATCACCACTTGAGCACTTCCCTGCTACCACTCATGCTTGACCATGCTAGACACACAAACACAAGATTGTATAATATCTTTCTAACAAGCTGTTCCCCTTACCCATACATGGGAGCCAACTGTACACATCAGATTAAGTTTCTCAAGGCAGTGATCTGTGTCTTACTTTATTTCTGCACAGATATGTGCACATCTACAATAGGGAGCAATATAAATAAATAAGATTCAAGCCACGTTTTTGGCATGTCAGAATGAGTATTTTTCTGGTCAGCTCAACTAGCCCTGCATGGACAGGAAGATGGACTAGATCAGTGTTTTTCAACAACCAGTCCGTGGATTTGTGCCGGTCCCTGAAATTTCCCGGACGCAATTTAGGAAGGCAGCAAGCTGGTCCCTTGACCAGAAAGTTTGAGAAACGCTGGATTAGATGACCAAACAAGACTTTCTCCCTGTTTATTTTAATATTAGCTGAGTGTGCACTGGAAACAAACTGCAGAGATTTAATTTCACAACATTTCTTATGGCTTCCAAGCACTGCAATATTTATCACCTCAAATTTAGTATCAAAGAACAGATAGAAGCCTGGCAAACTTGAACAAGAAAGAAACTGGAAGAAGTCAAAGAGATAAGAATCCAGCCATTCTAAACACAGTTCTGCTACACTGACTGAATTCACACTACCAACTGTATCCACCATATGGATATTGACAGAGCTCAAACTGATAAACATGTATAAAAGTTAGTCTAGTTTGGCATTTGAGATATGTTAAATTTCTTACCCCAACATCACGCTTGTAGATCACATTTGCTCCCTCTAATGCAATCTTCCTCAAGTTTAAATGACATCTTGTTCTAAAAACACACACTACATTTGTGATTAAAATGTCCAATGCAACATCACTGTCTGCATCCATTGGGGTGGTTGAAAACTCAAATTCCCCACCAGCACACCATGAAGATCACATTCTGAAAAAGAAAACAATACAATTAAAAATACTGTGTCACACAGTTATGTAAAAAAATCCCTTTCATGTACCTTAGTTCCTTAATTGAGACAGTCTTAGAATCTGGAACTGAAAAATAAATTTTATGCCATTCTGACTCATTTATAGTCTCTGTTAACCACAAAGTTTTGCATCCTGTATATCAGAAAACAGGAAATCTATTGCTTATTAAAACTCACATTTCAATACAGTGAAACCAACTTATCAGAAATAGTCATGAAAGAACTAATTATATATAAAAACTGAAAAAAAAAATAAAGGAATAAGATATCTTAATTATACTTTGCTGTTCTTTCAACAAAAATATTTTTAAAAGCTGAATATGAAGATGATTTAGGATTTCTATGAAACAAAGGAAAAGCTTTCTAGTACCTATAAGTGATAACCTTTCCTCAATTCCTTCCTCAAATCAGTGCAGGATAGATTTAGACATAAGGAAAAATTTGTTTCTCTTGACTGTTTCGATTAATGATGATTACATGGATAAAATTTAATTCCAAATATAAGGATCAAATATTTGCCAAAGTTTATGCTTTGGAACTATAAGCCTTCTCGCTGCCTTTGAAACATTAAGATATGCACAAAACACGCATACATTAAAAGAATAAACATACCTTCAAAGTATTTTTTATCCTTAAATTAGCTTTCCTGTGTATAGTCAATGCTATGAATGAACTGGGAGGAGAGGCACTTGATTAGGGATGAGGGATGGGACAAGCTGTGGGGGCATCGGGGGAAGGGGGTTGCTGGCTCTGGGGTGGGGCTGGGGAGCTTGGGGTTCAAGAGGGGGCTCTGGGTTAGGATCGAGGGGTTTGAAGGGTGGGAGGGAGATCAGGGCTGTGGCAGGGGAATGGGGCACCCGGGGGGGTGCTCAGGGGTGCAGGCTCCAGGCAGCGCTTATTGCAAGCAGCTCCCGGAAGCATGCCCCCCCTCCAGTTCTGTGGTGTGGCCAGGTGGCTCTGCGCACTGCCCCATCCGCAGGCACCACCCCTGCAGCTCCATTGGCTGGGAACCGGGCGGATGGGGCACAGAGCCGCCTGGCCATGCCGCCGCGTACTAGGTAGGAACCGGAGAAGCCGGCTGCTTCCTGGGAGCCGCAAGGAGCGGGGCAAGCCCCCGATCCTGCTTCCCGGCTGGATCGGAACAAACCCCCAACCCCGCTCCCCAGCAGGAGCTGAGGGCCGGATTAAATGGTCGGATGGGCCGAATGTGGCCCACGGGCCGTAGTTTGCCCACCCCTGGACTACAATATAAAAAGAAACTTTCATCATTTGATGGTTAAAAGTAGTTCCTGTTTTATGCCAGAAACTACTTCAGAATCTTCTCCCCTACAAATAACACATACTAGCATATTAGAGAGATAAGGTGAGTGAGGTAACATCTTTTATTGGACCAACTTCTGTCATACTTAAGGATTGTTCAGTTTCTCATTTGTGAAAATCAGTCCAACACAACTAAAATAAATTAACTCTGAAACATCCCAGAGTTCAAGTGCTCTACACTGAACTTTCATTTCCCACTGCAGACTTGGTTTTTTTTAAACTAATTATTTCAACACAATTTTGCCACTAACAATTAAAATTCAAATAGAACTATGCAATGACAGCTTCAATGTTTTTTGTCATTTTTACCAGCATACACCCATCCTCCCTAAAATTGGATAGGAAAGTCAGCTCCTTTGGTTTTGTGGGGGTGTTTTTAGTTTTGTTTTTTGAAGCAGAGAGGAGGCAGGGGAAGGAAGAGAGAAGACATATATCTAAGGGTATATCTACACTGTAGTTGGGACAATGCCTTCCAGTCTCAATAGACAGATAAAAGCTAGGTCCGCTTGAGCTAGTGTGCTAACAATTGCGGTGCTGCCATTGTGGCATTGGCTAATCACCTTAGCCCAGGTGTGCATAACCCTCCAGGTCCAAGGTCAGGTGACTAGCCAGTGACACAACGATGTCTCCACTGCTATTTTTAGCATGCAATTCACTGAACTCAGACCCAGGAGATCAGAAGTGTCTGAACTTGGGTGATTAGCCACTGCCACAAAGTGTGCACTGCTATTCGTTATGCTAGCTTGAGTGGAGCTAGCACATATCTGTCTATCTGGGCTGGGAAGCATGCTCCAAGCTGCAGTGTAGACATACACTAAGGGTCTCACTGAGGCGCTGCAATTATTTTTGTAACTTTTTACCAATATAGAAAAGTAAAAATTTTAATGCTGCTTGTTAGGAAAGTCCTTGAAACATTACCGGCAGGCAAAATGGGCAAGAATTTGGCAAGGAAAGATTCAAAAGCTAAAGCAGACCACAACTCAAGAGATGGAGGCCACAGTTAAGGTTAAGATTTTGTCAAAGTTATTTTTAGCAAAAGTCACATACCGGTCGCAGGCAAAAAACAAAAATTCATGAAAGCCTGAGCATCCCAGTGCAGAGGTGACAGCCTGAGCCTCACCGCCCAGGACTGATAGCCCGAGTCCTGAAGTCGCGGAGGTAACGAAAAAATCACAGAATCCGTGACCTCCTCGACAGACTTGTAAGCCTTAGCCACAGTACATCAAATCACTGTTGATCCATTAGCTGAAAATCCTGTAACACCTCATACTGAATGAACACAACAAACAGCAAAGAATATAATGAAAGAAAAGCAATCAGCCTTAAGATAAATTCTCTATGCTGATTCGTTTTATCAAAAAAGCAGGAGGCCACAAGACAAGAAACTGCCACATGTAAAAGGAGATCATCACATATACTCCCTTGCTAAATGAAATACAGAGGCAAGATCAAAATATGTATTAGAAATAAGCAAGAGGGAAACCAAGATTGTTAGTATCAACTTTTCCACCTAAGCACTTTTAATGTTATTTTGCCATGCATTCTTGGCCTCCTACCACATGGCACCCTGCCACAACTTCTGACCAATAGCCTTCTCAGACACACCTTGTGTGGAGGACTACAGCTGGATAACAAAAGAGAAGCAGAAACAAAAGAGAACCATCATATAGTAGTGATGCATTGAAATGCAGATGTGTTTTACATATAGAACTGGCTGCTGTGTGATCACTGATCTATTTCACTGTGCAGCTGGCTCCATATCCAAAATATCATGTCATAGCTCTTGGCTTGTCAGAGGAAAAAGGAGGCAGGGGGGAGAGAGTAAAAGAATCAAAGGAAAGGCCAAAGAATAGTGAGAAATAGGAAGAAAGAACAGAGGAAACAAAAAGAAGATGATGCAGGGTCTGGAGGAGAAAGAAAAATGGTAACTAATATTTTTCTACTGAGAACTATACATATCCCTAAGCTTACTAATGCCCTACCAGGTCTGTTTTTGCTGGCCTATTACAGTATAATGCTTACTTAACTGCACCACAGCAGCTTGTAAATAATATAACTGCTTTCCTGAGAGATGCCTCCAACTCTTTATCACAAAACACCCATCTTTTAGAAGTAAATGCCAGCTATATGATAGAAGTGGTTAAGAACAGTGGGTACAGGGTGGAGAGATTACAAAAACAAACAATCCACAAGTTCAGTATGGGAGCTGAAAATTACCAGTAAGAACACTAATATACTGGGGGTCCCAGCCAATCAGAGTGATTTCATCCACAAGAATATCATAAAGAACAATTTAAATGTGCAGATTTTGGCAAGCTGAAATTTTAAATTGTAACAGTAATGCACCTATTTTCATCAGTGATATTCTGAAAGTTAACATGATGCAAAGCACATAACTGGAAATTTCAAAATGAATTTTAACCATCACTTTATAATTGTAGTCTACAGATTGTGACAGTTATTTGGTAAAAAGCGACATTTGTTATACAAGCAATATCTGAGCCCAATGTAAAAGACTGAAAACCACTTTCCACTCCAGTGGTTGAAAAAACAAACAAACTTGAACATTTAATATTTCAATGCTGCGAGTTTACACAGTAAACTACTTCAGATGTTTAATACTGATTTAAGTTCCCTCATTAACAGCAGCATGTTGAACAATCTACTTAATACAAAACATTATTACTTTAGTGTTCTTTCAGAATATGAACCCACAAGAGTCAGGAATTTCATAGCTGGATTTCTTGTTCACCCTTTGTTACATATGCATAATGATAAGATCTTTCATTACATGATCTAATGACATTGAATAAAACAGGTGAGTTCCCTTTTGTGGTGTAAAAGGCGGGGGGGGGGGGGGGGGGGGGGGGGGGGGGGNTGTTCACCCTTTGTTACATATGCATAATGATAAGATCTTTCATTACATGATCTAATGACATTGAATAAAACAGGTGAGTTCCCTTTTGTGGTGTAAAAGGTAGGGGGGGGGGGAAGAGGGGGGTAGGTAGCTGTCACTGTCTCAGGAACAGTCCAAGAAGTTGGATAAAGGAGGAAATCTAAAACAAAATCTTCAGACATTCATTTTAGTACAGTATAAAATTATACTGAGAAGAATGAAAAGATTCTGGGGAAATGAAGTCTGGTGGGCCACCGTCCTTCAAGATAGAAATACAGATTCAGCTGCATGGTTATTCCTTTTTAAGAAAAGGGCAAATCAACAATCTTAACAAGAGGAAAGATGCAAAAATATATTCAGAGTTTATATACAACTGTTCTTTAAATTATAGATAACGTATTTGAGAGGCAGCATGGTCCAGTGAACATGGTCCAGACAGGGGGCAGCACACGATAGGGTAAAATCCTGACCCCAGTGAAGTCAATGATTCACCTCTAGTATCTATCCCTAACTCTGCCACTGACTTGCTATATGACCTTCAGCAAATCACTTAATCACTGTACCTCAGCTTTTCTATCTCAACAAACAGCTTTATAGGGCTCGCTATTATTACTCCAGATGTAGTAACTATACTTGTAAAGGAATGGGAACAAAGTTTCCAGTTCTAATTGTGCATTTATTATTTATTAATTATAATTATTATTAAGGGCCAAATTTCTAAACCTGCCCTATTAGACTCCACTAGATTTTGTTGATTAGCTCTGTTCATGAACTTTCCTACCTAAAAGTATTAAAAAGATACTGTCAACTTAAAGAGTACTGCAACATTGTGCCAGTGCTTGAGAAGCACTAGTTAGCGTACTTTTTATTGTCCAGCTTAGAAAAATGCCTAAGGTGAACGGCCTATTTGGGGGAAAGAAAATTCAGTATTATGTTTTTCACTTTTAATAACCTAAAATATTAGTAGCACATGCACAAAAACATTTTAAATAATACTTAACCTGACATGTTATTTTAACTGATAAAGCTACTACCTTAAGATAGCTAGAAACAATTAATTAATAAAAGTTCAAACCAGTCTGTAATACATGGACACCTGTCATAGATTTACTGATGACAAGCCTTAAGGTCTTTCAGCATCTTGATGCTATAAAGAACTGTGAGGGAATTAGCGGATGTAAGGGAATAACTACTCATGGTTTATGGTGTTTCCAGAGTCTTTTAATGGGGAAAATGACACACACTTACTTTTATGGAGATACTAGTCTTGCTCTGCAAGCCACTTTGGCCTCAGTCCCACAATTGGATCTGCGTGGAAAGACCACTGTGTAGTTGCAGAGTTCACTCATGCAGCTCTGAATTCAGAACTAGGGCCTTCATAGGCTGTTAGCTAATAATGGTACTGTCAGTCTATTGTACCAACATCCACATGATGAAATGATTAAAACTACAACATTTATTTTATATGATAGAAATAAAGCTGTAATACAGTGCTTCATGTTTGCTTTCTTTTGTAAACAAAGACTTTGGTTCTAATTGGACATTATTTTACTTAAATGCTGAGGTGTTCCTTAAAACATAATTGACGGTCTGAATTCAGCAGAAAACATTCCTGGCCTGAGTAAGCCTTAAGGGATGCAGATGCTGGCTTCACAATAGTCTGTTTTATTTAAGGGAAAGGTTAGCTTGCCATAAAAAAAAAAAAAAAAACTCCCTAAATCTCTAGCTCTGTGGCAGGAAGTTGGGAAGCTACTCTGGGCAGAGCTTTCCAACCAACTAGTAAGCTATGCAGCTCTCAAATCTTAGAAAACATCAATGCCTCACCAACGCTGCGTAGCTCATAAGTAGGGCCCTACCAAATTCATGGCCATGAAAAATGCATCAGACCATGAAATCTGGTCTCCCCCGTGAAATCTGGTCTTTTGTGTGCTTTTACCCTATACCAGTGGTTCCCAAACTTGTTCCGCCGCTTGAGCAGGGAAAGCCCCTGGCGGGCCAGGCTGGTTTATTTACCTGCCGCATCCGCAAGTTCAGCCGATCGCGGCTCCCAGTGGCCGTGGTTCGCTGCTCCAGGCCAACGGGAGCTGCTGGAAGCGGCGGCCAGTACATTCCTCGGCCCGCGCTGCTTCCAGCAGCTCCCATTGGTCTGGAGCAGCGAACCACGGCCACTGGGAGCCACGATCGGCTGAACCTGCAGACGCGGCAGGTAAATAAACCGGCCCGGCTCGCCAGGGGCTTTCCCTGCACAAGCGGTGTAACAAATTTGGGAACCACTGCCCTACACTATACAGATTTCACAGACTTTCAAAAGTAAGGGTGGCAATACCATACCATGCCATCCTTACTTCTGTGCTGCTGCTGGCAGCGGCTCTGCCTTCAGAGCTGGGCAGCTGAAGATCGGCAGCGGCTGGCCAGGAGCCCAGCTCTGAAGGCAGCGCTGCTGCCTGCAGCAGCACAGAAGTAAGGGTAACAGTGCCGCAATCCCCCCCCCCACAATAACCTTGTGACCCCCCTCTCCCCACACTCATTTTTGGGTCAGGACCCCTACAATTACAACACTGTGAAATTTCAGATTTAAATAGCTGAAATCATGAAATTTACAATTTTTAAAATCCTATGTCCATTAAATTGACCAAAATGGACTGTGAATTTGGTAGGACCCTACCCATAGGAGTTCCAGTAGCACTTGTGTAATGCCTCGATAGTCTCAGTGGGGAGATGGTTTGAGAATCCAACTTCTTGCACACTAAAAACAAACTTTAGAAGAAGAAGATGAACCTTTCCTTTCACCTGACTGGCGGTCTGCGGAGTCTAGTGTATGTTTTTGTGAGAGTGTATGTAATATGTATATTACAATCTCTTTCTCACACACACACAGTTGTCATGCAGTGGTTCTTCTTAGTTTCCTAATTAGATGACTGTCAGCCAGGGAAGAAAGAACCCATCCTTACATAAGGATACCAGGTGATAGTTATTTTGTCTCTCAATATCATAACCATCACATTATATGGCTGTCAAGCTGATCAGAGGAAAATTTCAAAGATGGCCATCGTAATGCCTAAAGTAATATTTTGTTTGCACTGTATCTCATTTCCCTCCCTTGTGTTTGGTGTGTTGTGTTTATTTTGATTTTGGTTTTTATAGATTGTAAGCTTTTAGGGCGGAGTCTGTGTGTTTGTACAGCACCTACCACACAGGGGCATTGGTTCCTACTGAGGCCTTTAAGTGCTGCTGCATATAACTATTATTGCTTGTATCCACTGCCAAGTAAGTATTTCCTCTTTTGAGATGGTGATTCTCTACAGATTCACAGTTTAGGAAACTCACCGCATCCAAGACACGTTGCTCCTAGGTTAATTTTTCCTTTTACAGAGCACTTACTTAGCAGCACAAAACTGTTAACATGCTCCACTCATATTTTTCTTAGGGACATTGTCAGGAACTTTAGGTCCCCAATCTAGGTTTTGCGAGGAAAGGAGGCTTTATAAAGCCTAATATTTATAGAAATATTTTCATTAAATATATAAAAAATTGCTTTGAAAGCTTTTTATAAAAGGTGCGTTAAACATTCCTTTGCAGTAGTTGCTGCAATGTCTAGGTTGAATCATACTGCTGTATCAGAACCAAAAAATAAAACTGACTAGATTCTTATTTTGGAACAAACTGAATGGAGTACAAAACATAAATGAACATAAATAGAGAAAAGTAATCAATCATTTTTAGCAATTATTTGTTTTTTAAACTTAGCCAAAATCTTTTCATGGAAACATATGAATGTTAGATTTTTGCTTAACTTTTGTTAAACTACAAAGCATAGATTTCAGGCCTAAATCATTTGACAGTTTCCATTTCACAACGCTGATCATCTAGGACAGATTCTAGATCTAGTTTAACATGCCACCACCAGGGTTTAATCTAACCAACAAATGTTATTTTAAAAACTTACAAAAATCATCATTTGGGAGGAATGGGGGGGAAAGGGTTGGGTAAGTATTTGCCATTTTGAGGAGCCCCTACTGGTTGCCAGGAAACAGTGTTTCCCATGGTTGATGCTCTTGTCTCGTTCTCCTCCGCCTTACTTTCCCCTTCCCCTGGAAAGGGGGGCAGGGAGTGGATGGGGCGGCTGGCAGCTTGAACTACGTTCTGTGCACACACCGTTATTTTTGCAGCACACCAGCTGTTGGGACAGGGGGAGGGGAGGCCCAGACATTGCTCGGATCTCTGCCCCACACCGCCCAGAAACGAACCACTAGGCGAGAGCGGACGTGGGAGCGCCACGGGGCTGAGGAGCCCGAGCCCTGCGCCCCCGGCCCCGCTCCGCAGGGGGCAGCACCCAGAGGCGCCTTTATTGGGGTGGGGGCGACAGAGAGGCCGCGAGGGGCTCAGCGCTCGCTCTTGGGGGATCGGGCTCAGACCGCGGGCCCAGACTGGCGCCCCCCCGTCCCCTCCGCGGCACCTGCCTGCCAGGCCCCCTGCAGCTGTCCCCGCGCCCCGGCCCCGCAGCGCCCGCCCCCAGCGCCAGACTCTCCCCGGCCAGCGCCCGGGGTGGGCGGCGGCGGCTGCAGTTACCGCGTGGGCCGGCGGTTGAGTGTCCCCGGCTCCGCCGCGCGCGGCCCGGTTGCTACGCGCCCCGTCGCTCTCGCTCTTTGTTGTTCCGGGTCCCGGGCCCTGTCCCCGCGACAATAAACATCGCAAAACGCGGCGGCCATAGAGACGGCTCCGGCTAGAACGGCCGCCGCCGGAAGTGCCACGAGGGCCGCGCTGGACGCGCGCTTCCGGGTTTTCTCGCCTTCCTCCCTCCCGCCAGGCAGCGCAGAGCAGTGTGCGCGTGGGGACATTTGCGGAACGAGGCGAGGAGCCGAGCGCCTTGTTCAGGGCGGAGCGGGCTCGAGCCTTTTTTTACCCTCTTTTGCAGTCGGCGCTGCGCCTGGGTTGCTAGTGGCGGCCCGTGCGATTGCCCAGGCTCCGTTCACTGCTCAGCAGCCCGCGAGATCAATGCTTGGGCAGTGCAGCGCAAAGCACTTGGGCTACAGCTGTTTGCTCCCCCCGACCGGGTTATAATCGAGCAGGCAGTATCTGTCCCAGCCTAGCCCCCTGCTGTCTTTGGTTGTTCCAGGTATTTTGCAAAGTGGTTTTGTCCAACGGGTTTGCCGCTGCCCTTTTAACTTCAGTATCATTTCCAATTTTGTAAAAGCAGCAAAGAGTCCTGTGGCACCTTATAGAGTGACTAACAGACGTATTGGAGCATGAGCTTTCGTGGGTGAATACCCACTTCGTCGGATGCATGTGGGTATTCACCCACGAAAGCTCATGCTCCAATATATCTGTTAGTCTATAAGGTGCCACAGGACTCTTTGCTGATTTTACAGATCCAGACTAACAGGGCTACCCCTTTGATAGTGTTTCCAAATTTGTATGCTGTGTGGTTGGAGCTGTGTTGTTGGTCCCAAGATATTAGAGAGACAAGGTGGATGAGGGAATGCCTTTTATTAGACCAGCTTCTGTTGATGAGAGAGACAAGCTTTTGAGTCACTAAGAGCCCTTCTTAAGGTCAAGCTCAAAAGCTGGTCTCTCAGCAGCAGAAGTTGGTCCAATAAAAGATATTACCTCACCCACCCTGTCTCTCTAACTTCCAGATCAGGTTTAAATTGACACCACAGTTAACATGAGAGAGAGAGAGGAGCCTGGATTTGATTTGATTATGTTTGTTTTTAAATTTGTCTGGTCAAGAAAAGCATCTGGAAAGTGGAACTTCTAAGAGGTCTACATGTGACTGCAGCTAGCAGGAAATGTTACTGCTTACAGCCTGACAGGCTTCACTATTGTGAAAGAAATGGTCTGTGGCTATGCACATAAAGAGTGTGATTGCACTATATTCAATATTCAGTCTCCCAAAACATCGTTTCAGTCAGATACATTGCTCTTTAAAATGTAACTTAAGAACATGTAATAGCAGAAAAACTAGATTAATAGGCGTATTCCAATAATGTCTGTTGGCAGGGGGGTACTTGTGATTATGGTGTAGTGGTTAGAAAACTTGGCAGTCAAGACTCCTGGATTTTGTTCCCAGTTCTGAAATGGACTTGAAATGTGACCCTGGAAAAAGTCACTTAACCTCTCTGTACCTTAAATTACCTCCTCGTAATATGGATATGATACTACTTCATTGTGGAGTCGAGAATGTTAATTTTGTAAAGCATTTTGAGAACCTTGTCTGAAAGGTACTACACAGTGCAATGTATTGCTCTTATTTAAGGTTTTCTTAAACTTTAGTTTTATAAATTAGTATGTTTTATGTAAGAAATTACAGTGGAATAGTACTGATTGTGTATAGGACAAGTGAAACTGAATTACAATTATTTTAAAAACCATCTCTCAGCATTGGGACAACTGGTTCAAAATCCACATTAATTTTCACCCCAAAAATAGGAATTGATCAGGAGCAATTTTCTCAGATTTCCCCACTTCAAATATTTTATCTAGCCTTTGGGAGACTATTAAGAATAGCACTGCTTCTTATAGCAATTTTTACTTTTTGCAGCATTGGGAACATTACATCTTCTGCCCTGTCTTTGCTTAATGCTTATGTGCAACAGGACTGCCACCTTGTGGCTCATGAAATGGACAGAAACTGATCTAAAGTGAGGGTGATATCTGTTATTGGACGAACTGCCGTTGGTGAGAGACTCAGAGTACCTTTCCCACATCTGAAGAAGAGCTCTGTATAGCTGGAAAGCATGTCTCTCTCACCAACAGAAGTTCATCCAAAAAAATAGTACCTCACCGAGCTTGTCTCTTTAATATCCTGGAACAACATGGCTACAACAACAGTGCAAGAAATGTACATGGAAGATACACAGTAAATTGAGGAAACTCATTAAAAGGAGGGATTCTTATAAATTTAGAGCAGCTGCTCATATCCTGTAGTTGAGTGACACCCCAGAGAATTGCTAGCAGTGTTCTGGGGTGTGTCATGTGACTTTCCATTCCTTGTCTGTGGTCTGCTCAGTCACCCTCAGATGTTACAAAAAATCTCTTAGCCATTGCACAGATTCCTATGGTGCCTTCTGTGGAACTTGGCAGTTCCTCTGGGGTGCTAGATATACTATCACAAAGGATGCTGAGGTTTTTCTCTGGAGGACTGTGGTCGATTTGTGAGTAACTAGGCGGTCATGTTATGAAAAAAAGATAAATAAATTGCGGTTTAGCTAAACTTTTGGCTTTAATGCCCAGCTTTTAAGCATGTTATTAAATGCCTGGTGTTACAAACAGTGTCTCTCTAAATGTACTTATTTTCCACAAACCTACTGTTACTTTTTCAGGTCCTTCTTCTAGTGTTATTTCCATAGAGATGCTTAGTCATGACCCTGATGTTATTAATATAGTTTTGTATTCGAAAGAAATTAATCCCACATTATTTTGAGCTTCCAATTATCTGTTTATCATTTGTTCCTCATTCATACTGGGCTATATTTTCAAGACAGGGCCTCTAATTGTCCACATAAATATGCACAGACAGATGCATATATAGCTATTGTATTTGCATGTGCAAACAGACAATTGTGCATACAGATTCAATGATTGATAAGTTTGCATGCAAATGTTTAAGTAAATGTTTTCACACAATTAGAAACTAAGTAAAAAGTTTAGATGTTTAACCAGATACCTTGAAATTCTTCCCTATACTCTCCCAGAGTCATCTTCCCCTGTTTCCTCTCTACAAGACCTTGGATTACTTGCACTCCCCTACAGCATTCTAAATTGGACTGTGGCTGCTTCTTCCTCTAACACACAACTAATTCTTTCCCGCCTCCCTGTAATTCTCTACGGGTTGGATGCTCCCTCTCACCTTCCTTTGAAGATCAATTGCTTGGGCCAGCTATTGCTATCTTTTTGATCCCGTGGATAGTGTCCTGAATTGCAACTTGGGAGACCTGTTTTCTATTCCTGCCTCTGTCATTGATCTGCTGTGTGACTTTGAGCAAGTCACTTCACTCTCTCTCCCTCTGTTTCCCCTTCCACCATTTGTGTTGTCTATTAGATTGTAAGCTTCTGGGAGGTGGGGCAGTCTCTTACTATGTTTGTACAGTGCCTAGCACGATAGGGCCCTGTTCTCAAATTAGGCCCCTAGGTGCTATGATAATGAAAATAATTATAATTGAGCCCTAGGCATCTCCAGTTATTGTTTGTTTTGTAATGCCTGGTGTAAGTATCCCAGACTACACTGAAAGAGCTAGTGTGCACTCCGTTTTAATAATAGATATCTAGAGACAATCCGCTCCTGCACTAAATCTTAAAGTGGAGGCAGCAACATCTTATTGGGGAGATCATCATCAAGGGAGAGCTTATATTGAGCATCTCAGGGATTGTTGAGGAGCATTCAGAAGGCAGCAGCCACTAGGGAGAAAGACACAGCCATGGGAAGAGGCTTGTAAGAGAAGGAACCCACTGGTTGCTGAGTTTGCTATCAGATTGAATAGTGTAAGCACTCTGGCTTATCTGCTGCCCTTGCCTTCAGCATACTCATATGCTTCTGAGATAGATATGCCTTTATGTGCAGTATGATAACTCTCATTCGGTGTATTCAATCATATGATGACATGTCTGGTGTAAATAGTAAAAACAGCTCCACAGTAGCCATTTATATCCAAGCAAACAAAAGGTTATTTCCTCAGATTTTATTTTACAACCTAATGCATGAAAAAAAGTATAGAAGCGCTATACCAAAAAGAAAACGGAAAAGATAAAGAGCTACTGACAAGATTCTCCTTTAGTAACTTTACAGCAGGCAGAATGGTACCATCTTTCCTTCTTAACCATATCTAATTTCAGCAGCTGGGATTTAATCAAACATACAGATTGTATCCTTAGCATAAAAAGATTCTGTTGGCAATACCAAGGAAATAAAGAATAATAAAATTAGAAGAGCAACAGAATATTAATCAGGGTCTAGAACTTAAGAGGTGTTGAATGACTCTTGTGACATGCTGAGCACTCTAAATTGCCACAGATTTGGCTTCTGCTTTCCACTGATAAAATGGCTGGATTGTGGTGTGGGATAAAATGGAGAAAAGAGGAAATGATTATGTTTCTGTTTGTTTCTAGTTTCTTCCTATGTTCTTCAGAATCACTCATTCAGTTTCAGATTCTGTATTTCTATCATCAGTTTCTCCGGGGCCTGATCCTGAGAATTGCTGAATTCTCTTTGCACAGAAGTGCTGAATACTCTCCACTCCCAATGGCTGTGCTCCCTTGAAAATACAAAAGCCTCATCCTCACTAAGGAAATTGTACAAATGTTTCAGTTGCTATTACCAGTGTTAACAATGTTGGGATCCCTAGTGCAAATGGGTTGCTGACTGTGTTTTTCTATTTCTATATTAATTTTCACCCCAAAAGCATTATTAACTAATTTTTTATTTTGCCTGTGGGAGAACTTTAAATATAGAAGAAACATGAAAAGCACTAAATGTAAGTGGTAGGTGGTGGTGTTATTCTGCAATCTCTTATTTTGTTTGTATAAAAGACACTGCGTATTATTGTTATATTGTTTCAATGAAGAAAAATATTGCCTTGATGGTTAAATATGTCACAATAGGCACAAACCCAAAAGCCGGGGTAGCACAGTCATTCTGGTCATTTGTCATACACTGGCTTTTGTCTCATATATGTTTGAAGGGTGAGAGGTATGTAGCTGTAGTGATCTGGGCTGCCGTCCAATTAAACAGTTCTCTCTCTGTGTGTGCTTCATCTCTGGGAACGTTCATTGTCTCTTTCTCCTGCTCCTCCTCTTTGCTGCTGTAATCCAGAATTTCACAGATGTTCATCCCAGAGTAGACAAAGGCAGCTGCAGCTCTTAGGCTCACTCAGCTATGTTCCCTTCCTCTTTGGTGGTCTGACTCCGCCCTTTTGTGATCTAGATGCTTATGGTCCATCCCCTCCCTTTCGAAGGACTGAGCAGTAGTGGGAGAAAGAGAGATCATTCTATGGCTGTTCATTCACCTCTACTCCTGACTCCTCCTTGGGTAGCTATACAGACTCACAGGCTCCTTCTGGGGCTAACTTGCTACCTCTCCCCTTTCCTGGCCTCTCTGATCTGGAATGGCATTGTTGTTTGCAGTGTTGTAACCATATTGGTCCCAGGATACTAGAAAGACAAGGTGAATGGAGTAATATTTTTTACTGGAACAACTTCTGTTAGTCCAATAAAAGATATTACATCATCCACAGTGTTCCAAACAACAGCTAAACAACCCCAAAAGGACGTTTCTAAAAGATATGCCTTAGGAATTATTTTGGGGGAAATTCTATAGCGGGTGTTATACAGAAAGTCAGCTTAGATGATCACAATGGTCCATTCTGTCCTAGGAACCTATGACTCTAGTAAATAGTTAATCCATATTTATAGCTGGGAAATGGACTTGGGTACAGTTTATGCTAAAGAGTGCAGTGGAATATAGATCTGCTTGTCTTTTTCACTCTTTTGGTGAAAATTACCTCACATATTTTAAGGAATCAGGAGGGATATTTTTCAAATGTCTTTCTAACCGGGGACACTTCAAATTCTTCACTTGGTGCCTGTGCCTATTTGTACACACATATTAATGTTTATTTAGTAAGTTTAGAAGTTCAGGTTTCAGGGCAAAACTATAAGACACAAGAATGCCTAATTTCAAGACTGTTCTGACAGTACGGGCTTGTTCACAAAGAGTTTTTGGACTGCTTTAACTATATCCATTTGAAACCTATATAGTTAAAATGGTGACCCTTGTGTAGTCATAGTTATGCAGATATAACGTGCTCTTGAAAATGTATGGGCACCTTCATTTGGTTATAACTGCATCCACAGAGGGGTTGCACTGATTTAACTATTTCAGTAAAAAAATATCACACCCCTGAATGACATAATTAAATCAGTACAAAAACTGTGTAGACCAGGTTTTTCATCTGTGGGAAAGGACCATGTGAAACCAATATACTATGATCGGACACTGCAAAATATTGTGTATTTGGCTGAAGCATGAACATTTTTGACCTCACACTTGTGACTGATTGCCTAGGAAAATGTGCTTGTGACTTCACCAATGCCATTGCTTTCATATTCTTCATAATACCTATTTTCAAAAAAACCTGGTCCTTAGATCTCATTGGTGTTATTGATTATCAGTGCTGTAAAAACACAGTCCCTATCCTCAATTCACCGTCTAATTCAGATACAGATAGCAAAGTTCACACACATGTGATGCACAGATAGAGGGTACAGTCTTATAAGAGTGCTGTGTGTGCTTTAATAACCATCTGGATTATTGAGTCTAGACTGCTGTACAAGGGCTCCACAGAAGAAGTATGTTTTCATGAGGGATATGAATGATGAAAGGGAGATCAGGTAGGGCAATACAATACTCTAGCAGTATTTGGGGTGGGGGGAATTGAGATACATAATTTCTGTGATGTTTATTGGTTCAAATTATCCCACTTTGTTCCTGAGATGTATGGCAATGGCTGCTGTGCAATTCCCAAAAGAAGGCAATGCTTCCAAGTCAATGGGTTTACATGGAATATATGCAACTCCATATTCATTATATATCTGTGGATTGCACTATACAGCAACCAAGTGCACTTGACTGCAGACAGAAAAATAAACTGACCTTGGGTGAAAAGTAGGTGGTTTCTGTCTCAACCCCCACTCCTTTCTATTTCCTTGCTTAATTCAGGCTCTAACCTGGAATAACAGACTGTGATGCAATAAGGCCACCTGTCTTCCTTTCCATAGAGGAAGTAATTCAGCCACCATTTGTGGCTTCTTTGCCCTGATATTCTGGCAACAATACCACTGGTGTTTTATGGGCTGGCGGGTTCCATCATACAGAGTAACAGAGATGATAGCATAGGCTTGAATGGAGAAAAGAATTTGCTGTCCATTCCTCCCTGTTTCATGAGGATTGCTATTGGCAAATACACTCTGAACATGAAACCCTGCAGCATGGGTGAGGACTGGTTGAATAGTTTAAGAGACTAGATTTAGGATCCTAAATCCCATTTTCAAAAGAGACTTTCAAAAGAGACTCAGTGAGAGTTAATGGGAATTAAACTCCTAAGTGCCTGAGTCACTTTTGAAAATGGGACTCAGACTTGCAAGTCACTTAGAAGTTTTTGAAAATGTCACCTGTTGTCTCTTAAATACATGTAAAGAAAAACATTTGGTTCATTTTTTTCAATCTAAGTAAAACCATTTACTTTTTTGTTTGCTGCACAATTGGTCTCACTGGGCCACGTTCCAATGCCTTTACTCATTTTGAGGGGTACATTACTCCACAAGTAGTCTTGAATGGGACTACTTGCAGAATAAGGTTTTACCCAAAGCGAGTGAAGGTGGCAGAATCTGTCTCCTTGTATCTACTATGTGACTATGAACCTGTTGTCTCTACATTGGTTTAAATGCAGGCTTTTATACATGATTGCAATTACATTTCTCATATTTCCATTTTAGATGATTTCCTTTTTCACTACCCTGTTCCTGTACATTTAAAGTGGCAAATATCCCTTGAAATCCTAGCCTCTAATGAACAATTAATATCACCAGATTAAAAAAGGAGCAGAAAAATGTTGACTAAATTTAGTCATTGTTGAGAACTGGAGTTATTTATTTATGTAGGAAATCTGGAGTCCAATCCTGCATTTTTTGTACATCCAAAACTCCAATTGACTTCAAGGAGTGAAAAGAGAACAGCACTTGGCTTCAATTCTTTAGCAAGCAGTAGTTAATAATGACCCAATTCAGGATTTTAAGTATCAATAACATTATTTTTTTCTGTTTCATTAGGTAACATAAAAATGTGAATCTCAAGGGATCCTTGATTATAAAGTACACCTAGTTTAAGGTCACGGGATTCTGTTCCTCCTGAAGGGAATGGTAAAACTCCGGTTAATTCTGTGGAAATAAGAGCATGCCTCTGGTCCTGCAATTTTTATTCAGGCAAGGTTCCCATCATCTTTAGGTGTGCAAAAATTCAGGATTGACCAACTTATATTTACCCTATAATAAGTAAAATATTCAAGACCAGATCTTCAGCTGTTTTAAAGTGGCATAGCTCCACTGAAGTCAAGGGGATTATGTTAGTTTGCCCCAGATGGGGATGTCTCTCTGGGTTTTTAATTTCATCAAGTGTTAAGTTAAAGAAGTGAAGAAAATGAAATTAAATAGCACTATTATTAAAAAGTATTAGAACAGTTACTTCAAATTCTCACACACACACATATTTCCTACACAAACATGTTTATATATATATATATATAGGTAGTTGTTTTCTTTAGCTGTATTTATGAGACCATAATGTGTTTATCAGTTTATTGTTAGTTACATGAATTCACTAGATCTTAGTTCTCTTATAATCTGGATTCATCTGAGGGACTAAATAATTTGTGAATCTAAATGTAAAATTAAATCAGAGGTTAGTAAAAGAGAAATATAATCAGTAACTCACTACACTGATATATTGGACAAATCAGGAAACCGATTTGCAATAAGCTATTATCCTAAACTATTATTAGCATTCATCTAATAATACAGAGTCTGTGACCTCACCACTCCTTCCTATTTGAGTCCGGACTCTGTTTATGTAAAACAGGGCAGGATCCTACCCCCCTTTCTTCAAGAGGGATTTTGCCTGAATAAAGGATTGTAGATCAGATTTACACGGGAGGGAGACGTCAGAAATGAAATGGAAGAAATGACAGTGTGATGGAGTCTAGAGCAAAAAGAAAAAGCGTTAACAAAACATCACTAGAAAAAGAAGAAAGTGCGCCGGGTTTGGAGATACAAAATCGGAAAGATATACCTGGGCCTCAATCTCTCAGTCCTTACTGGAGCAAAACTTCTATTGGCTACTATCTATCTAATTTATTTATCTTGGCCAAAATTATCAAATGTAGAGGTCTGATGTCAAGGGGAGTTTTGCTGTTGACTTAAAGGGTTCAGGACTGAGCCGTAGATAACTAATGTTTGGCACTGAAATCCATATTTAGGCTCTTGAAGAAGTAGTCTGTTTTCCCCAGGTGCGGAGCATCCGCAGCTCCCATTGACTTCAATGGGCTTGTATAAATCAGGGTATTAGATAGCTGAAAACCCGGTCCTACAAAAACTTTTGCATCTAACTTGACTTAGCCCAGGGGTCTCAGTGGCTTCAATGAAATACATTGAAATGCACAAAGTTACTCAGGTGCAAAAGTGCTTGCTGGGTCAGGCCAGAAATATGAATGTAGGTGCCTAATTTTAAACCACTAAATTTGAAAGTTCTGGCCCTAGATTTTTCTAGCTGTCTTCCCAGTGATATCGAATCGGATCACCACCTAGCCCCTAATGTAAATCAGCTATATTGCCTGCGCGGTCTTATCTTCCCCTGACTCCCCCAAAGCAAGCCCTTAGGCTTCTCCCGTGACACTTTTAACTTGTATTTCAGCGGTTGTTGTTTTGTTTTGTTTAGATTTTTGTTCTTGTGCAGTTCTCGTTTCCTGGTAAACTCTTCCTGGCGGAGATAGAGACGGTGTAAGGCAGCGACCAGAAAGCCAATGTTGTCTATTTTCGTAAAGAAAAAGAAAATACCCAGGTATCAAATTGAACTGAAAAAAATATTGAAAGAGCAAGTGAAGCGGAAATTTAAAGCCCCTCTGCTAATAATAACAGTATAAATAACCGAAGACATCTTGTAAACAGTGCGGTCATAACCCTGAAACATTAAACAGCTCGGTGGGATCTGGCGCATCAGCTGCCTGTGGACTTCGCTGGCTCAGGGGAAAGAGCCCGGCGCGGTCTGTTTATTTCAACTTTAATCTCCCACAGACTATCTGATCAATAGAGGGGAAGATGTTTAAATTAAAAATTCTAGGCACCAAGAACCCGGGCCCAGGGGAAATCCTTCCTCTAGCTGCACTTCGTCAATAAGTAACTCATTAACACCTCTTCCCCCAAAACTTAAATTGTCGGGGAGGAAAACCGCCTCCAGAATGGATCAGGCCTCGGATTTTCCTCCCCCGTAGTTACTAAAAGTTAGTCTTTTTAAAACTAAAGTAAGGAGCTAGTCTCGACAATCGATATTAAGGTGTACTTCGCAATAAAACTGCTATGAAAACTCGAGCATCACATGCGGAGCAGCAGGCTGCGAACTTTGTTGCTGGTCAGTTTCAAATTGCAGGCGGCTGCTTTAGAAATGCCTGAATCCCCAATCTGCCAGGTTATTATTGCACTTCAGGGGTAATTCTTTTTCTCCACAAAATATAAAAAAGAAGTGCGAACTGGCAAACAGGCTCCAAACACCGCCATCCTCCCCACCCCCCAAAGGATATAGTCTAAATCTTCTTAATTGGGAAAATAAACACCTTATAATCTGGGGTCAAAGAGTTTTGTTCCCGGATCTATCATCTCACATAAATGTGGTTGCTTTCAGAAGAACCGAGAATGTGGTGTCATTTCACAAAACGCTGAAATGAAAATTAGACCGCTCTGTATTTATTTTCAATAGAAAGGAAGATTTATTCACAGAAATATAGCAAAACCTGTTTGAAGAAAATATATCTATATATCTTTAACGTGAATTACTTTATAGATGTGACTATCAAAGTCAATTATTCTATGAATCTACATATGTCACAATGTATCATACAAAAGATACACATTGGTACGTTCTGTTTGATCTTCCTCGCTATTAGCACTTGAACCAGCAAGGCTGCTTTGCAGGACAATCAACTGTACACGCGTTAATAAAGTTAAATATGTGGGATCTTTGGGGTGGAGTCTTTGCTAATGTACATTTGGTCTCCTCTTTACTGAGGATGAATCCCCTCGTCTCTATAAAGTGTTCCTTGGGGGTGGGGGGGAAGAGTCTCCAGCTTCCCTCTCCATTTCCCCCGCCTTACACACTGAAGATGGTCTCCTAGGCTTGAGGTTGGTCAGGATGCTGTAGGTCCACACAGGCGATTTGTGTTCACCACTTCTTTCAGGTCACTCTCGGGTTTGCCAGCCACCATAAAAGGCCAAGTCTGTAGCAGGAAATGACATGGGATGGGAAAGGGGATAAAAAAAATGGGGTTATCACTATGATATTACAAGTGTTTAGTGAGACTGTGCTACACCAGAACACACGGTCAGAACAGCCTCGCCAAACTTTTATCAGCAATAAAAAGTGGTTGAGCTAGGCAACCAAGTGCCGGGTTAATCATTTCTAGCGATGACTCCGCCGGATTGTACGCAGTGGCAACGCACATAAAAACGCTTAGCCTCCCAAAGTCATTCGTCTCTCTCCCTTGTGATTATATATAGTCCTCCCAGTGATGAATCGTGTTCTATCCATCCCAGAAACCGCTCTCTGTCGCTTTTTAGATAACCGACAGCGTTTTCCTGAGCACATAATTAATACTAGGATATAGGAGTAAAGACAGATCAAAACCGTTCTTCCTAAACTGGGTAATGTCAAGGCACCGCTCTCATGTGCTGCTCCTCTGCTTTTGAAATGAAACCCATCTTACCAAAAGTCTCAGCCTTCTATGCTGTACCGATTACTGTAATTCTACTATTAGAAAGCCAACTCCTGTTGTTCTTACTCGGGAAAAAGTCTCACTGAGGTTAAGGGGAGGTTTAGCTGAGTAAAGAGTGCAGGATTAGACCCATAATTTAAATTATATTATTTCCCCCTCGTTTTACCGCTGCACTAAGAACAGCCTCCTTTAATAGCCTTAGCAACAAAAAGCTGCACACCCGAAAAGATTTTGCCAGGAGTACAAAGGGGTTTCCCTCAGACTGCAGTCTGCCCACTTGTTAGATTGCTGGGTCTACCCACAAGTTAAGATGCAACTATTTAAAAAAGAAATAGCGCAAACCCTTATCAAATCACCTTGTGGATAGCAAACTGCCAGTTATTTTTCTGCTGAGCCCAAAACGTTTGAAAAACAGCTTAAAAAGATCACCCCACTGAACGGCCACAATGTTTGATGAAATTCATTTATCGTGCAATGTCCAAACGTGTATTAAAATTTAAACGCTAAATGAAGAGTAAGAATGATCTATTTTAACCACCGATTTTAGAAAATGTATTCAGTCCTTGTAGCGGCTTGAATTATTACTATTATGGATACGGTTGGCAGTACAGCGAGAATGAATTACACAAACACACACACACACACACGAGAGAGAACTTGTGTTTCATTTATCTTTACTGTACTTCCAACGCTACAGTAATAGCTACAATTACCTAATACATCTTTTGAATCCGTGGTTAAATTAGAAAACTCTCACCTAGGATTTAGAGGATTTTTTTTCTACTCTAAAGTTCTCATTTATAAAAGAAACATCCCGAGAACAGTAAATCCGAGGTAATGAAAGAACAGATCTATGGTGATGTTTAAAAAAGGCAATTTTTTTTTGTGTGTGTGCTATTTTACATCAATAAACACCAGAAAATAAAGAAGAAATGAAGGCTGAATCTTAAGAAATCGGACCTGTTCCTATATACTGAACAATGCTAAAGTACTTAATTGAACGAGAAATCCTGGTTGGATAAATACAATGAACTTGTTACACAGTTTTTTTAGGGACGTCATCCCTCTCCCAACAGTGTGTGTGTAAACGATGTTACTGAATCGATTTGCACAGTTGCAGCGCTTTTGACCTGTCACCCCCTTTTGAGCAGATTAACACAGGAAAAGCTAGTGCCATTATAATGTTAAGATCTTTTTATAAGTCAACTAACAGCGTTTGGGGAGGGAGGTGACTTGGAAGGCGTCTGATTTATTCTAATAAACGCAATAATTCAACGCCCCAAATATACTCTCAGTGGATCTGCCAGCAGTCCCCTCTGAAGGGTGCAACACATGTTGATTTCCCCCTCCCTTCACCTCAGTGATCAAGTGTATTGATGAACTATTAAACGCGACCAGGCAGGAACTTACCAGATTGACTGGGTGAATGTAACCATTTTCGTACTTGTCATTGGCCAGGATCTGTCTCAGGTGAGCAATGTAGCTGGATGCCAGTCTCAAGGTGTCCAGTTTGGAAAGCTTGGTGTCTGGAGGTACCCAGGGCAAAGTGGTCTTAAGCCTCGAGAAAGCTTTGCTGAGTACCCTCATCCTCGCTCTCTCCCTGGCGTTGGCAGCGTTTCTCTGGACTTGCTTCCCCTCTTGGCTCACTCCATTTAAAGGGCTCTTTTTGGTGGGAGCCTTTTTCCTCTTGCCTGGGGCGCCTCTCCCCTTTTGGGGGGACGCATTCTCGCAATTGGAGCCCTCTTCGTTGCTCTCGTTCGACGTCCCAAACTCTTTGTTAGAATCCATTTTCAGGCCATCGCATTCCAGCATTTCCACCTCCTGAAGGTCTTCCACATCGCTGAGCGAGCCAGTGGACATGGTCTGAGAGATGCACAAAGATCAAAGCTTCCTCAGGGGCAGGCGTTGGGTGAATACCTCAGGTTGAGAAGACGTTTCCCCTCGCCCTGGGGTGTGATAGGTTTGCAGGCAAGAGAGGATCCCCGCCCCACCCCCGCTTCTTGCCCGTGTTTGAGTGAGAGAGAAAGCTGAGGAATTTGGTGAGGACACTAGTAATTTATCTGGGGAATAGAGAGGCGGATCCGGCTGCAGCCCAGGGGAGGGGCCCTGTCCGGCCACTGCCTGTTGCTGCTCACCAAATTCACAAACCTCTGCTCAAGAACAGGACGGGAAAACAGGCACCAAAGAAGAGTTCCAGTGATCTCAACATTGTAATTCAAATCTTCCCAACTGGAGCAAGGCAGCTCCCCCCTCCTCTGCCCCTTAGAACTCTGCATGGCTCTCCCTCCTGCCTGCTAGATGACCCAGGCGTCTGGTGTCATCCTTGTCCCTGACTCCTGATGAAAGTTAAAGTGCCTCCTGATCAGGGTGCCCAGAGGATCTACCAGGTAGCTGACTTGGAGATGGATTTTTAACACAGAGCTTCTGAACTGTGTCCTGTAAACTCATCTGAAAGAAATTTGTGGATGATTGTTTGAGAATGCATCCTATTAGGATATACTCTGAAACACGGAAGCTGGGTCCCTTAGTGAAAGCACAGAAATTGAAGCCAGGAGATCTAAATTCTGTTATAGGCTTCCTGTGTGACCGTGGCTAAGCACCTTAATCTCTCTGTGTTTGAGTTTACCCATGTGTAAAATGGGAATAATAACAATAATAAAACAACAACAACAATAATAAATGTAATTAATAATTAATTCTTCCCTAATTCTCAGGTATGCTGTTCAACTTATTTCATCAATATCTGCAAAGCACTTAGAAATTCTTCCAATTGAAGGCCCTGTATAAGTGCAAAGTGATATTATAATTTAATGTTAGAATATTTTCTTTTAATAAGAAATAGAATAAAAATATATACCTGCAAATTGAAATGAAATCAGGAAAAATATTTACCAAATGTTGCAAAGTTTGCATAAAAAGTTGCCTTTAAATAAAACATCAATTTAAATAAATATATTTCTTTCAAAGATTTTGGTACTTATGTTAATATTTATTTTGTTCATTTATATTGTAGAAATAGATCTAGTTGTCTATATTCAGTTTACTGCATGATCCATTATCAAAGACCTGCTGGGAGGTTTGTCTGAGTAAATACAGCATGAGGTGGCCCATAGAGTAAGAATTTCAAAAGAACTCAACTTTGGCCTATTTCTGCTGCTATTGAAGTTGATAGGAATTTTACCACTGATTTTAATGAGTGCAGAGTTAGATCGATACTGAGTGTTTTCATAATCCCACCCATAATGTGTACATGTGTAAATGTTATTAAAACCCATGTAAAGCTTTTTCTGAACTATATATAGTAGATTTTTAAAAGCACTCATCTCTGGCCTAACTCCACTTCCACTGAAGTCAATGGTTACATGCCTCTGTCCCTGGAGGGGGCAAGTGTAGAGGGAGCTCCATAGAAAAGTAAATGCAGCCTGTTGTATTTCCTTCCCTATCTTGTCCCCTCCCCACACATAGATCTTGGACCAAAAATAAGTCTCTCTGGAGATTGGGTTGTGCATATGTGTGGGAGGAGAGAACAGGACTACAGAAAAGCAGATCCACATATGGGTGGTGCCCTCTGAACGTACTATCTGGTCCCCAGGGAAAACAATTACTTAGTAGACTTAATCACAATGTGTAACTTAATTGCTCCAGGCCTGATCGAAAGCTCCTTGAAAACAGGAGAAAGACTCTCATTGGCTTCCGTGAGCACTGCATCAGGCCCTTTGTCCACACTTCTAAAATAACCCTCAAACCAACATAATATTTAGGGGATACTGTGATGCTAAATTAGTAAATGATGGTATAGTGGTCTGAGATCTTCAGATGAGAGTTTTTATAGAGGAACAAATATTATTAAATATAGATTTTAATAAGCAATGAAAGTATCTCTTACCTCTTCATCCATTTAGGTTTTCCCTTAGTTATATAAGCCAGAAAAAGAAGTGCAGATCTAAACTTTAAACCAGTCCTTGCCATTTGGCTGCAAGATAACACCCCCTACTCAGAATAGGATAAGAATATTAAGATATCATATCTTCAAGCTCTGGGATCTGTTGGGAATTCACTAACCTCTAATGTCATGTTATGTTAACTGTGCCCTGTTTGCGTTTTCCCTGTGCTATAAACTAAACAAATTGTCAGCATATCAGCTCTAATGAATGAATTAGGATTTCTTTCTTTATAACATCCTTGTTACAGATCCAAAAATTACTAATCACCAGCATGGAGATTTATGAGCTTTCTTATTTTCTGTGCCTGATTGTTGTTTGTGCAGGTGGAGATTTAAATGACCATATCCACTGCAAAGATTTATGGCCTAAGTGATTGATGTTATTAACCAGCAACAGGATTCTTCCCAGAACAGGGATGACAGAAATATCAAGTTGAAGGTGCGTGTTTCTTTGAGCACAAGTGACCACAGAGTGCAATATGTAAAGCACAAGAAAAGCACAGAAAATAGTAAAAGGATATCAAGCAGTATGTCTCCATAGGCTTTCAGTTAAGTGACTTTTAACTGCATCCTAGAAATTTCTCAAAGTCTTGACTAGACGGGAAAGCAAAAATAATTTTCAGATTTTATGAAAACATCTAAAACACATGCTAATAAATACATTATAAAATGCATCTTCACACACATACAGTATGAATCTGAATTTTAGAGACAGTGTGCATCTTTGGCTTTCATTGACTTCAAATGGAGTTTTGAGTCCTCAGCACTTCTGAAAATCAAACTAATATAGATTGTATTTTTTTATAAAAATGGATACAGAGGGTGTGGGTGTATACATGCATACACATGCACATATACTCTGAAAATCAGAATAATCTAGATCATATTTTTAATATAGAAACATATGGAGTGTATATATATATATATGCTTTTTTGTGTGTGTGTGATTAATTTTGTAATAGTCTTCATTGAGAAATAGACAATGAAAAGTACAAAAAGTTAAATGATTTACAGCTTGTATATGTTTCCAAATCCCACACATTTCACAGGATATCCAATAGAATTAGGCAATTATGCTGTTTTACAACTCATCAAAGCCACAAAGCCAGACACTACAAAAGCAGACAATACTTCATAGACATAACATGTTAGAGGGGTTGTGGTAGTGGTGATGGTAGTGGTGGGGGGTCCTCAGGCTTAAGACAGATGAATGCTGCCCTGCAGAATTGGATTCTGTCCCTGTTTCTGCCACAGAGTTCTCATGGAATGCTGGGCAAGTCATGAAACCAATCTTTTCAAAGGTGGTCACTAATTGTGTGTTCCTTATTTTCTGGGTACCCAACGTGAGACCCTGGGATCTGTTTTGCAGAAGTGCTGAACACTCACAGCTGGAACTGAAGTCAGTGGGAATAGTGCTTTGAACATATCAAGCGCTAGAGAAAGTTAAATACTGTGAAGAAGCAGGTCTTAAGAGTCTCAGATTGGGCACCCCAAATTGGTGGTCACATTTGACTTTAATCTCTCTGGCCCAGATCCTCAGAGGTATTTAGGATCCAAACTTCCATTGAAATAAAATACCAAAATACCTTTGAGGATCTGGGCCTCTGTGGCTCAGCTCCCCATCCACCTGCAGCTTCTCACCCCAGTCCCAGTCTCTTTGTCCAACCAGTCCCAGTATCTCCCACTGGGCTCCTCATCCAATCTCAGTCTCTCCACACACCTTCCCTAGCTACTTGTCTCAGTCTGTTTGTCCAGCCAGTCACAGTTCTCCCCTTGCACCCTGGATCCCTGTCAGATATGTCTTGTCTTCCCATAGCTCTGTTCACCCCTGTTGGTTTTCAGTCCCAGTCTCCTTATCCAGCCATTCCCAGTTTCCTCCAGTCCCCAGTATCAGCTCTTTGATCCCAACAGGCTCCCAGTCTTCCTCCCTTGTTTCCCTTCCTGGCTCCCAGTCTCCTCGTCCAATCAGTCCCAACTTCCCTTTTCTCCTCACCCTGCTCTCAGCCCTCATCTCTCCCCAGCTCTCTGTCCCAGTCTCCTTACCCAGACACTCCAAGCATCTCCTTCCTGGGCTCTCAGTCCCAGTCTCCTTATGCAACCAGTCCAGTGTCCCTCAGCTCCTAGTCTTTGTCTCCTCCATTCCTATCCCAATCTTCTTGCCCAGCCCCTGTCCCTCTGCCCTAGCTCTCAGTCCCAGTTTCTCTCTCTCTATCCCCCGCATCAGCCTCCCGTTGCTGTCTCCCTGCTTCCACTAGGCTCCTTATCCTAATGTACTCCTCCCCCCACTCCATATGCCTCTTGTCCTCTCTGCACCTTTCTCCTCAACACTGCCTGGCATCAGAAGGGAATAATTGAGATCACAGGTGAGACAGGACCCCACGGTTCTAGTACCTTGTATAGTTCCAATTTTCATTATATAATTTTTACAAAAAAATCTTTTGGGGCTGACAGTGCTCATAGTCGTGTTTGGTCTCAGCTAAAAGCTAAATCTGAGAGAGTAGAATGACCCAAAAAACCCCATACAATGCTACATGCTAATTTTAAATAGCTATCATCATGATAATAATTACATACAAAAAACTACATTAAAAGAACCTTAGGTTTACAAAATCAAGCAATCAAAAGTTAGGAAATGCCAGAATTAACGTTGTCCTTGCAACACTAATTTGGCTCCTTTTGTGCCTACGCTTTATGATACAGTTTTTAATTACATGATCACATGCTATTTTTTCTACAGGACCCCTGCCTCATTCAGTGCACCAGAGTTGTGTAGTGAAGGAGGTTGTTGTCTGTAGGATCCTGCCACACTTGCTGAAGGAGTTGGAAGGCATCTAGTGAATGAGACAGGAAACTGCAAGAAGAGAAAGGATGCTCTTGTTTTTAAGGCAGCCAAATGATATCCTGGAGAATTGGTGCAAAAGGCACATCCCTGACACCAGAGTGAGTCCCCTGCCAAATGTTAAGTTCCTGCTCCAAAGCATGGAGATGGTAGGGCTTTTCAACAAAATGGCTGTAAGAATTGTTTATCATGGGCCACGCAACATATTTTTTCCCTAACCTCATCCTGTAAAATAGCTGAACCATTTCTGCTGAATTAACAAACAAACAAACAAACAGATCAAGCCACCATGGAAAATTTCAGACAGAATTCTTAAAATTTGCCAAAATAATAAGCAATTGAAAACAGGGTTTTATAATGGTAACTGTCAGGCAATCTTATATATAGGTCATCATCTATAATTGTCTAGATTCTGCCACTCTTACTCATGTAGAATAGTATCTTACTAGTTATGCAGTCCCATTGAAATCAACAAAGCTTCCCACAAAGTGATACTCCATGAATAAGAGTGGCAGAATAGGAACAGGGTTGACTTCAGGTGATATTAACGTTCAAAACAGAAGCTGGAAACAAAGGAAGTGTGCGTGCATTTGTGGCCCTAGTTATGAAGCCTGCAGTCATGTCCCTCGTGTGACTCACTTCCTGCCTCTGTGACAGGTCTCAGATAAGTACTACTGGGAATCCTTTTGCCTTGCTGGGTTAAGTTTGTATGGGATCTATTAATTACCTTTACTGGTGAACAGCACAAAATGTAGAGGCATATTTATAACAGCAGAAGATGGATACATTTTTCCTTCAAGAGATACATTACAATTATAGGCACACACAAACAAGTAGTTTCAGTATTATCACCAATATAAGTTTATCATCATAAGTTACCATTTGTGCTGTCCATGAGCAAATGAACAAGCTTACAATTTGCTTTTCACAACCATGCACGCAAATAAGCCTTGATCTCTCCAACGTTTGTAGGAGCCAAACACAAAAAGGGTGTGAGCACGGCTGATGCACATGCATTTTAAAATGCAAGCAAGAACTCACAGACAATGATGTGTAGTATCCGCCCATCTGTGCTACACAGCATATTATCTAATGCTTACAGGATGCATCTCAGAAACATTGCCACATAGTTGACATTATAAATCACAGGTCCCTCTACCAAATGCTCAAAAGAGAAGTATGCAAGAAGCAATATATTTCATGAAAAATTATCACTGAAGGATTAAAGAGCAGACATAACTGTTTTTATTTTGAATATCTCTTTTCATACTGTTTCTATGTTGGCTAATTCTTTGCATTTTTGTGGTTTTAAAACACGATGAAGCTTGTTGATAAGAAATAATTTCCCCCTTTTGTCTTCCAATAGTTAGTACCTTGGACACAGTTGTGAAAGATGGTTTCAGCTTCTTGAAAAAATGGAAAAGCAGGATGCAAATGCCCAGACCTTGTTGTCATTGTTGGGGTGTGTGTGAGAGGGGGAATCACAACAATTTTGGTGGGTTTTGTTTCTTTGGCCACACACACACACACACACACACACACACACACACACACACAGCCTGATTTGCAGAGGGGTTGAGAATCTGAAGCTCCTATTGACTTGAACTTCGTAAAATCAGGCCCCAGGATAGGGTGACCAGATGTCCCAATTTTATAGGGACAGTCCCAATTTTTGGGTCTTTTTCTTATATAGGGTCCTATTACCCCCACCCCTGTCCTGATTTTCTCACACTTGCTGTCTGGTCACCCTACCCCAGGAGTATCCATCTTTTGTCAAGATAGGGGCTGCAGTGGCAACTTTCCAAGATGTCAAGGGACACAGGTATGTGGTATAAAATGCAACAGATTACAGCTGCTACTCTCACCCTTAATAGACTGGGTCATTCTATGTCCTCCATCTACATCCAAATTAAGCACCACATGCTGGGACCCATTGTTTTCATGGGCTGGATTTCTCTCTTACAGGTGGAGTTGGCCACAAATTGCACTGTAGGCCTCCATGGGCTCCACTGGGCATGTAGGGTGCCATTCTCCCACCTCTGATATGGGGCCACATTAAGCCTCCAGAGGCACATGTACAGCTCCACTGAAATCAATGGGAGATCCATGCCCATCAAAGCCAGTATTCAGCTGAAAATGGTACTACAACAAACCAGAAAACTAGTTACATACATACACACACATATATGTGATTGCATGCAGGGACATGGATTTGCTCAACTCAGTAGTTTCTTGGAGATGTGTGTGTATGCATGGCTCTGAGCTGGTAACAATTAGCCAGAACAAATGGAGCTGGGGCCAGGGGTACACAGAGGAAAGCAAATGTTGCATCTCCTAGGGGGTGCAGAGACCACAGTCACCCTGCACTCCTTTAAGCTCTGACAGGCCTTGTACATGTCTCACAAACAATGACTCTCCTAGCTCCTGGCACACCCCCAAAGTGGGGTCATGGCTGTTTGCCACAATCCAGCCCTTTGGTTTTATGATGCGTCTAATAGATGGAGAGCTGTAATACATATAGAAAACATGGTTGTTTTAGAAAGCAGTGTTGCAAAAGCACATAATAAAACTCAATGTATGTAATTTAGAGAAAAACAGTTTTTAAAAACGAAATGGGGAAGAGAATAAAAAGACTAGAAAAACGTGTGTGTGTGTGTGTATGTATGTTTGTGTGTGCGTCTGTGGTGTGTGTGTGTGTGCGCATGTGCATGCTGAAGGGGAATTTAGCATGGTTGGGAAAGGACTGAAGAACTAAAATTACAGGAGAAGTGAGAGGAAAAGATGACAAAAACTACAGAGTGGAAAGGAGATCTTTCTTCCCCCATACTACTACTCCATAAGTATAGCTAGGTACAGATCATATAGATATAGAGGCCAAGATTTTCCAAATAAACTAGAGATCTGAATGCCTGTGCTTTAGATGTCCATCTTGAGACCCTTTAAAGAGGCCTAATTTTCAGAACGTGCACCCCCTTTCTGAAAATCAGGCCTCTTTAAGGTGTATCAAGTTGGGCGCCCCAAAACTGAGGAATGAAAATCACTAGTCACTTCAAAAGAGCTGGGCCGCAGATTATTTTTTAAACAATTTTCTAGGCGGCTAGTATGGAAAATCATACTCACAAGCATCCTGCTACCAATTTCCATTAATTTTCCTCTACAACTGTTCTTCTTGCCCATTCCTGGTGTGAATCGTACTCTTTGAGGCTGCTATCTTCTACAAATACACCTCTACCTCGATATAACGCTGTCCTCGGGAGCCAAAAAATCTTACCGGGTTATAAGTGAAACTGCGTTATATCGAACTTGCTTTGATCCACTGGAGTGCGCAGCCCTGCCCCCCTGGAGCGCTGCTTTACTGCATTATATCCGAATTCGTGTTATATCGGGTCACGTTATATCAGGGTAGAGGTGTAATAATCCTTTTCCCTGAGAAGCCTCTCACTGGGGTAGTGTAGAAGAAATATTTCTCCACTCTTCTGGGGATTATTTGAGGGCACACCATTGCATCTTAAATAATATTATCTTACAGTTAGGGTGCCTTTCATCCTAGGTTATCCCCAAATTTTAGGAATTTGACCAAGACATATGAGTTAACACAGTGGTCTTTGCTAGCATATCCCAAGGAAGGATTACGTCCTAGACCTGGACTTGCTTATCTTGGGAGATCTGCTGAGATCACAGCCCAAGGTGATATGGGTAGAAGGCATCTCTCTTTAAATGATGCCTTTTAAAAGTTTTAGTTCTTGCTGTATATTTTTATCCCATAAATTTATATGGGTTTAATGTATTTTAATTTGTTCTGTCATCTCTAAAACAAGCTAATGGTAAATCTTACATTTAAATCTGAACTTCTTTGATTATAATTTATGAGGAGAATTTAGATAGGATATGGAATATCCCCCATAATCAAGGAACATTTTGGTAGAGCTTGAAATCATGTGACATTGAGGCAAATTGTACTGTGCTGCAAATGTACATCATGGTTTGTTAGGGGGAAAATCCTGATCCAACTGTTTTTGAACTAAACAAAGATATAAATGTGATCATTGTGGCAAATATTGCAATCCCATGCAATATCTTTGGGGACCATATTACTTTAAGTTCATATATCTCTATGGGCCAGGGATTGTATGCAACTCCATTGGGAGGGTTACCACAACTCCTTCAGGAACCAAATATAGTGGAAGATGATTAAGGTGATTCATATAGGTTGTAAAGAGACAAGGTGGGTGAGGTAATATCTTTTATTGGACCAACTTCTGTTGATAAAAGAGACAAAGTTTTGAGCTACACAGAGCTTTTCTCCAGATCTGGGAAAGGTATTCAGAGTGTCACCGTTAAATACAAGGTGGAACAGGTTGTTTAGCATAAATAGTTCACACATATTGTAAGAGACCATTCTAAGTGAAGTTGCCTATTAAAAGTCATAGGACAAAAAAGCAAGGCTACTGGGTTACAGATTGTTGTAATAAGACATAAATCCAGTGTCTTTATTAAGATGCCTTGGTGGGAGGGATAGCTCAGTGGTTTAAGCATTGGCCTGCTAAACCCAGGGTTGTGAGTTCAATCCTTGAGGGGGCCACTTGGGGATCTGGGGCAAAATCAGCACTTGGTCCTGCTAGTGAAGGCAGGGGGCTGGACTCAATGACCTTTCAAAGTCCGTTCTAGGAGATGGGATATCTCCATTTATTATTATCATGATTTTTAGTGTCTTGTAAAGTGATAAATTTAAATTTCCAGACTCATCTTTTGAAGGTGTTGTGCAGGTTTTCTTTGAGGATGAGGACTGAGAGGTCAGCTACAGATTAATCGCTTTGTGAAAAGTGTTCGCCCATGGGTGATATGGTGTTTTCGTCTTTTATCCTTTTTTCTGTGTGAGTTCATTCAGAGAGGCAGCACCCCCTGAGAGGATTTGCATCGACTGGTTCAAACTGGGATTCCTGGAGACCAACAGACAAAGAAAGGGCTTTTGGCATAAAGAAGCTGCAGTTAAACTGCCTCAGGGCCTCCCTTCTGGTCCAGCAATTGGACAAGATCGACTGTCCAAAGTGGGTCCAATCCTTGCAGAAGGGTTAGAAAGACTGGCCTACTAGGGCCACATAAGACTGATGGGTGACATCTGGTGAGCTTTTAGTATGCATATAGGAACTTCTATTGGTTTTATATGTTTTCTCTGAAATGCTCATACCTTAAGAATAAATGTGCTTGCTCAGAAAGAACTGGGTATTAACTGCTGGCAATACATAGTTCATAGTCCTTGGAGAGAAAGCAACACACAGGTGCTCACCTTTAGGCAGACTGTCTTGCTGGGGACATCACAGTGTAAAGTTGGAAGCTGACCAGCCTTAAACCCCCTGGTCAGAAGGGAGTGGGATAAGGGTCCCTGCCCAGAGACAGATGATGGCTAGAGACTTGAGACCTGATTAGCCACCCCTAGAGTGGACCATGGAGAGGGGGACAAAGGTGCAGTTACCCTGAAACTGTGACAACAACATACCCACATTGCTGACAAACCCTATTGCAGAGATTCACCCCAAAGTTGGAAGGTGAACATAAAATTAACAGACATGTAGCTTTGCATCCAAGCCCTTCCTATTCATCACTGTAAGTGAATTCACACTGCAGATTTGTACAGGTAAAACCAAGACTTACATGGTACAGCTACCCTTCTAGGACAGGATTTTCAAAGGGAGTTAAGCAATCAATTTCTTTGGACTTCCATTGGGCATCGTAATCTCCTAGGCCCTGTGATGGGGTGTTCGACCCAAACTAGCCTTGGAGGCAAGAGAGACCAATTAGCCATAGGCTGCACCTGGAGGGGAACTAGGACGCAATGAGGCTTAATTGGGGATGAAGCTCACGTGGGCAGAAACAGGCAGGGCTTCTATAAAGCCAGGGAGCTGGCAACAGAGTAGTAAGGAAGTCTCCAGTCACACTTCCTTATACAAGGGGGAGCTTGTAATAGGAATGTAGGAAGCAGTCCAGGGAAGGAGCAGTAAAGTATGAAACCATATAGACCTGAACTACTGGTTTAAGGGTCCCTGGACTGGAACCTGGAGTAGAGACTGGGCTCAGGTTCTCATACCAGCTGCTGTGGGAATGGCATAGTCAGTGTAGTGGTAGGGAGACTGCCTGAGAGACTCTGATGGAATCCTGGAAGGGGAGGGTGACTGTGACTTGTCTGGAGGGCTAAACTACAAAGATGAGGTGCTGCAACTCTGGATTAGAAAGTGAGGGGCTGCAGAGCAGGTAACTGAGGTAACCAGCTGAGAAACTACAGGATGGGGTGTGGACGGTGATGAGCTAATTCCCCAGATGAGCCATGAGGAGGTGCTGCCAAAAAGTGAATAGCAGACCCCAGGACAGGCCCCTTTGAAAATCCCAACCCTACAGCCATAGTCTACCTTTAAGGTATCAGCCTATATAAGAACTGGTGTGGAAATACCCCAGGCAAAGCTTCCCAGATCTCCCTACTCCACCCCCCACCCCTGCAGTGTGTTCTCCCTTCTTCTGCTTTCTTGCGTTTCTGGCTGGCACATAGGAGGGTCTTCTCTGTGCCTCT
The DNA here is from genome assembly GCF_013100865.1 of Trachemys scripta elegans. Taxonomy (NCBI): domain Eukaryota; kingdom Metazoa; phylum Chordata; order Testudines; family Emydidae; genus Trachemys; species Trachemys scripta. The sequence goes on from NC_048300.1 coordinate 104,981,540, forward strand.
CCTTCTCCCTTTTGAGGTGACTGGTGCCTCTTTTCGGGTGTTAGCCAGGTGCAGTCCCTTAAGTCATTGAAGACAATGGGACTATTCATATATGTAAGGGACCCTCCCCATGAATAAAAGTTACACATTCTAGTCTATAAAGTCCTCAGTGTGAAGATAATATAGTACAAAGTAGGCTAAGGCAAATGAGGATGGACAGGGTGCTACCTGGAATTTTGGATAGCCACATACAATTCCTTGCTCTGACCTTGGGCAAGTGTCTCAATGCCTCAATTCCCCCTCTGTAAAACAAGGATAATAATACTTTTCTACATCACAGGCCTATTGTTTGGTGCTCAGTCCCTATAGTAACAGGGACCATATCAATGTCTAGGATAAATAGACTGATAGATAATTGGAAGGTAATGATTAATGTCAGAACAATAGAAATATGATGAAAGTTTTGAATCTTTGATCTCATCTTATTTCTTGAAACCCCAATTGAGATGGTAAATTTTTATACCCCTGTGTCTTGCTCACAAGCTGGATGCTTTACTGACTTTAAGGCACTTTGATTGGTCAATTTATATTATTTTAGATAAGAGCACTGGTACCCCGATTTGGACATAATTCAGAAAGGTGTAAAAACAGATTCTGTAGGAAGAAAAATGCTAACTTTGATCATCTTAGTGATGACCCTGGGATTTAACAGGAAAACCAAGAAGGCCATTGTTGGTAACATTATAGCACAAGTAGCAAGTGACCTTAGCCTAAATTACTCAAAAGTCCCCAAGCTCTCCAGGAAAGAAAATAGAGTGTTGCTCAAAGTTTCCTGTAATTCTCTCTCATTGATGACACAGGATTCCCTTGGGAGATCTAAAGACATTTATAAACGTTCCTTACACCCTTTGTAACACTAATTCCCTTCTATAAAGAGTCTTACTCCAGGCCACTTCTGTTGAATAAATAACTAATGCATCTTCTCAGGGTGAAATGATGGCCCCATTGAAATCAATGGCAAAACTCCCATTGACTTCAGTGGGGTGAAGATTTCAACCCTTATTGTTTAAAGATTACCTTTATTAGCCAGTTATCCTCCAAAATGATTTATTATCTGAGCATTTTAAAAAAGCATCTACACAGTATTTTAACATCGAATAGTTTATGCTGACACATGACATGCTAGAGGTGTGCAGAGAATCAAACCTTGTTTGCCTCAATCTGTTTTTAAAACCCAGTAGTTTCACACATAATAAATAGGAACTTTTTAATTGTTTTATATTTAAAAAAAGTTTCATTTAATTGGTCCATCTGAGGCCAACAGCTTAAATTAAAAAGAAAATAATGAATATTTACATTCCCAAATAAATATTAAGAAATCCTAGTTTAAACAATCCAGGAGCAGCACAATTGTGAAGATCACAACGGGCATATTTTCACCATCAGATTTGGCTGACACATTAGGGATTGAACCAGAGATTGGCAAAGCTAAAAGCATGAATTGCTACAACTTGCATTAAAGAGCCAGGATTTGAATTTGTGTGTGAGAACTGAAACATGCAAACCCAGAGGGATACACGTAACACACATACTGACACCAGTGGGTTACACACACTTAAATGAGTACCCAGTCTTTCCAATGAGTTCAGTACTCAGCAGCTCCAACAGGAGTTGTTGGATGCTTAGCCCTTTCGAACATGCAGCCTCTTCTTTAGCTCCCCATAGGGGAGCTGAGCTCTATTGAGAATCTGACCCAGGAAGTTTTTGCTTGGGGGCCTGGTCTTTTAGGTCTCCAGCCAGGGCTGGTTCCAGGGTTTTGACCGCCCCAAGCAGCCAAAACAAAACAAAAACAAAACAAAACAAAAGCCGCGATCGTGATCTGCGGCGGCAATTCGGCGGGAGGTCCTTCGCTCCCAGGCGGAGTGAGGGACCGTCCGCCGAATTGCCGCCGAATACCTGGATGTGCCGCCCCTCTCCGGAGCCGCCGCCCCAAGCACCTGCTTGAGAAGCTGGTGCCTGGAGCCGGCCCTGTCTCCAGCAGACTTTCAGCTCTGATAGTACCATGCTACAGTGGGAAATGAGCATGCTCAGCACCTCACAGGAGGAGGAGGAGACATTCAGTACCTGCAGTAGCAGGATCGGCCCCACAAGTGAAGAACTTGTACATCATAGAAGGACATTTGTTCATTGCAGATAATCAAACAGCAATGATCATGACACAGAACAAGTATGAGTTTGATATAATGAAGGCTATAGCTTTATTGGCTTTACAGCAGAAGTGATAATAGAATATGTATAAACAACTTTAACTCAGCAAGGGAAACCTAGTTATTTCTGCTTTCTAGTTTGGATAGCTCTATATATGCTTCCTTTCTTCTCCACATAAATTCCACATTCTTCCATTTTTCTTCATCCTCCTTTGCTTCCATCCTATCTTTTTCTTCTCAATCTGCAGTACCTCTTAACAGATCTGCCTTTCTGAACTTTCTAATCTGTCTTCCAGTGGTTTTCTTAGTGATGTTAACAGCTGATATGAGTCCACATTTTCAAAGGGGTTTCTACATGAGCTGTAAAATTATACTCACAGCTTTTCACAATTAAATGTGAAAAACTCAGATTTGCATGTCCATAAACTGCATTTGTGCATGTAGGTTTGATTTTCTGTGTAGGTTTGATTTTCGAATATGTAGCTGTGAATACCTGTGGGCACAATTTGAGAGGCTGATTTTGCAAATGTAGCTCTTTAATATTAATGTTACTTTTATGTAGTGGACATGTAAGTATAGATGGCAAATACAACAACAATAATAATGTTATTTACCTGGTGCTCTTCTTTAGTGAATCTCAAAGTGCTTTAAGAAGTATCATTCTCACCAAAATGCATTATTAATTCTCTCCAACAGTTTTTGTTAAAGATAAATTGTAAAATACAGACAAACTACTCTAAACTCATTGTTTTCACTTAAAAAAAATGGATAAGGAAAGCAAAACAGCTCTGGAATACATGTTGGGATACATGGAGGTGTTGGGGAGGGGGAGGGGAAGTTCAGTGATGAATGATCAGTCGTTCAATTGTTTTCTTTCTTGCAGAAATCAGAGACAGAGTACAGTTTATCTTACCCTGACTTTTAGCAAGACAGATTGCCATGCAAAACCCCCAGGCTGAAATCATCCAACCACCAAGCAGGGTGAAAAGACCATCCCAGTTGCACTCTCATAGCTCACACTAGCTCCAGCTCCTGTTAAGATTCTGGGTTTTTTTCCCACTGACTCTGAAAACATTAGCATGGCATTTAAAATCCTGGGTTTGCTAAATTAAAGGCAAGCTGAAGTGATTCATTTAGGGCCAGATTCTGCCATCCTTACTCACACTTAGTACTTTAATCCACAAGTAAGAGTAAGACTACTTGAAAGGTAAATTATTATTCACCCTGAATAAAAGAGGTAGGCTGAGGCCCTTAGTAACAGCAAATGGTATAACATAAGTAACATGCACATTACTTTAGATTAGAACTGGGTGAAGTTTTTCAGACTAAACTTTTTTCACTCAATAATGCAGATTTGGGTCAACTGAAATATTTAGTTGACTAAATTTTGACAAATTTAAGTCAAAATGCCTTTATGTTTCAAAGTTCACTTCAATTTTATTAATTTGTTACAATGGTAAATAACATTGCAAGCAAAATGAAATATTTCATTCTGGCTCAGACAAAACATTTTGAAATGGAATGATTTTTTTTTCAACTTTTTCAGTTTGCCACAAACAAACAAACAAACAAAAAAACCTAAAAAAAAATCATTTCAGATAGACCCCAAATGAATTTGGTTTTTGATTTTTTGGTTTGGCCCTCAATCTGATAAATCAGTTATTTGCACATCTCTGCTTTAGATATCACTGAGCCTGATTCTTCTCTCAAATGCATCAGTTTTATATCAATCTTATTCCATTGAAATCTGTCAACCTACTTCTGATTTTTATGGTGTAAGTGAGAGGAGAATGGGGCCATATAAAACTAAAAACCGCAGAAAATGGCAACTAAATTCCTGGAAGGGCTGTTATTCATTTGGAGTATATCTCTATTTATCCTTAGCATATGTTTAATCTTAATTCCTTCTCACTTGGATCAGCACTTTTGGATCCAAATTAAGTATTATTTATTTGTTTAATGAAATCCAGTGGAGGTGAGCAGAGGGCAGGACAGACAAATGAGTGTGCTAGAAAAAGGTAGGCTCAATACAGTATCTGTAACACACCAGCAGTGGCCAAGTGCTCAGACAACTGTCCTGCTAGTGGGCTAGCTGATAATAAGAGGGAAGTATCAAAGCTAGAGATTTTAATGAGATTTATATGAGTGTTGAATTAAGAAAGTAGCAGACGATTCTAGCCCTGCCTTTCTCAGTGTGGGCAAAGGAGTTAATGTGGGCAGCTGAAGGAGACAGGAGGTGGAGGGAGAGGGTTAAAGTATACTACCAATAAAATTAGATTTCAAATTGATCCTAACAGTTATAGATTATAAAATTATAGATTATAAAGCCAGAAGGTACAACTGTGATCATCAAGTCTGCTCACCTGTATAACACAGGCCATAGAACTTTCCTAAATCTATTCCTGCTTGAATAAGAGCAAATCTTTTACAAAATCATCCTGTCTTGATTTTAAAATTTCCAGTGATGGAGAATCCACATTTTATCCAAGCATTTTATGAATTCTGACACCATTGGACAAATGTTTTTGTAAGGCTCCAGTTCAACAATCCATTTGATTATGTGGTTAAGTCCATCCGTATTTAGCAAAGCAGTTAAGTGCATATTTAAAGTTAAGCATGTGCATAAGTCTCATTGGAGTTAAGCCCATGCTTAACTGCTTTGCTGAACTGGGGGTGACTAGCTCCTAGATGGGCAGAGCAGGCTTTACAGATGATGTGATCTCTGTGCATGTTTCTGATCAGGCAGAGAAGTTGTTACCTGTTCTCATCTCAGCCCATCTGAAGGGTCATAGGAGACTGTCCTCCCTGTGCATTGCACAGATCACTCGGCCAATTTGTCAAGAATCCCATCGGATAAATAGCTGTCTCCAAAGACCTTTATAGTGACAAATCCAAATAAATCAGAGTCACTTTTACTGAGCACTTCAGTGGACAGCTCTGGTTTAATGAATCAGCCGTCAGACCTCCAAGGAAGATCTCCCTTTCCAAGCCCACAGGGAGCAAACATTTGCAAAAAGGTGGCTTTTAGGGTGAAACTTTATTGATCCATTATATATGATATTGCATGATTGCTACTTGGCAATATCACTAACAACGGGACCAGTCTGCCAAACAAGAACAGGGGTTCTCTGTGCAGCGCTGCTTTAGAGAGGCTATTGGAACCCCTGAGAGTGGCTAGTGGGTCTCAGATCAGTTGCATGATCAAACAATCCAGTGCACATGAACAAAAGCATGCCATAAACTGGAGGCTTGCTATAAGTCTGAAGATTTTACACATTAGTGTTTAGGGAGGGAATCTGGCATTTCTTCATGATTGCTCCTCTACCCTCTCAGATGGGAAAAACACATCACATGCCCAAAACCTTGTGGACTAATCATCACAGGTCTTGCAAACAGTTTTAAGGTTTAATGCCTTGATCCCGCCCCACAAACTTCCATCTCCATTTCTTCTCCTCCCCCCGCCCCCTTTGGGATCCATCCAGCTGCCTGCTCAAATACCTGCTGGCGCCAGAGGAAATTCCCCTGTAACAGATACCCTGCGGTGTAAAACCAATATTTTGTTTCCAGGGTCATCTCTCCTCCTTTCCCCCCCGCCCCTGCCTTTCTTGCCTCACCAACCTGCCTCTTGGCCAAGCCAAAACATCAGGAATTATTGTGAATCCTCGGGGTGAGATTTGGGAGCACTTTAATAGGCTTGGTGATTGCTAGCTTACATGTTTCTTCTGTTTGCCCCTTACTTTGTGGAGGTTTCACTTCATAATTTGTCAGGTTATCAGGCTGCTAGGCAGATCCCTTGCCAGACTTTGTTTAGGAGAGCTTGACTGTAATTTAATCAGACTGCAAGTGCTTATTAGGGGCCAAATTTTCACACCCTTCTCTCACTCAGTCTCTTACTCCATGTGAAGACCCAATGAAGTCAAAGAGACTAGTTGTGGAGTAAAGTACTACCAAACTTGAGTGAGGGCATCAGGATCTGGCCTTAAATAAGAAGGTTCTATTAAAAATGCTTTACAAAACTCCTCCTATGTTCCATTTAGAAATACCAAACACAGGTTTGAAGTAACACAATGATCATGTGATCACTGCTGATATTTTATTTTGGGAGTAAAATCATCACAATAAAAAATGAAATGTTGTAATAGAAATGTTGTCAGGAACTCTTATCTGATTTATATTTTAATTCTATTTTCATTTTAATTATGCTTTTTTTTTTGCAATATATTGCTCCTAATATATTTGATATAATAGTTTCTAACTTGCTTTAGATCAGTGGATTGTATTTTGTTCTTTATCTGTTCTAACAGGTGGCATATAAATTATAGATCCAAAAAAGGATATAAAATAAACACACATTCTTTGAGCTGCCCATTTTTCATTAAACTTTGCAATACATCACAACTTCTTTACTTAGGCAAAAAACACATTCTCTTAAATAAGTACAGCAGGTTAATATTGTTCAGTTATACAAAACTATGGAAAATGATGTGACTATGTGAAATTAAATTAAACATAAGAAGAAAAAATACTTTGCCTTAACGAAGACTCCTCACAGGTCTTTATCACTGGACTTCATTTGAGTTTATGTTTAAGGGCTTGTCTACATGGTCCGACAATGAACACCAGAGGGGAGTGAATTCTGCTGTGCACCAAATGTGTTACACACTACCTGGTCCATGTGGATGCTACTGGAATGCACTAAAAGTCCATCATGTGTGTTAACATAGTTGAAACACTACTTTATCAATGCACACTAGGAAATGTTTAGTTTGCACTAGCAGAGTCTACCCAGACCAGTTAGTGCACAACACCATGCTTTAGAATTTACACCCTGCTGGCGTGCATTATCACACCATGTAAACCAGCCCTAAGCAAGCCTAGTTTTTTCACTGCTTCCTCAGTGAAACGAATACAGTAACTGACTTTTTGTTTGCTTTTCATGTTCTTTAATTTAAAAACAACTGGTCACACAAAAGGGCACAATACAGATGTTCATGTGAATACAGAAATTTTTGCAAGATGGCCTGCAACTTAGGCCACAGTACAATTTAGGGAGGGAAGTTTACTGCTCTATGGAGGTGTCATTCAAACTCTCGTATAATGTGCCAGAAGCCTTTTTCACTTCTTAAGAAGGTCTCTTCCATTTTTTACACAATATATTGCATAAGTTACAGGAGACTCATAGTAAAAATGTGGGTTATTCAGGGCTGAACTTGCTTGGACTGAGTCAGTAGAAAAACTCCATGGAATAAAGAGCCCCCATTGAACATATGGGCACAGATAAGATATTGTTTTCTGTGGTCTTTCTCTTATTGAGAACAAAATGTAAATAAAAATATTTGTGCATGTTTTATAACTAAATTATCCCTATTACCTCCTATTATCCCACCTATTTAAATCACTGAACACAGGAATTTGTCTATCTACTCCCGAAGCCTGCTTCAGGGACCCACCAGACCATAATGGACCAAGCTTATTGTGCAGTGATGTACATAGGGTAGATTCCTTCTTGTCCCCAGCAGGTGGCCAATTCATTCATTGAAGCATGAGAGTTAATTTCCCATATTGTAATCTTAGCTCTCCTACACAAATGGTGTTAGTGATTCTAAAATCACCCAACCGTTTCTTATATGGAGCTACAGTATTTGGTAAAAGTACCAAGTATCTTTGGGCCAGAGCTTGCCTGGCCTTAATGCAGCCACACATAATGGGAGTAATGTCCCTGGTCCTCCTCCCCCTTTGTGACCTGTCTACATCTTAGCATGTGTGTGTGCGTGTGTGTTGCAGGCGAGGTAAAATGGGGCTGCACACCTAATATTCCTGGTCCCCCCTCTCCCTGCTCTGCCCCCCCCCAGGTGGGTGGGAAGTGGATGAGGGAAGGGCAATTGATAATCTTGGTTTTGCTCCACCAGTACACCACCCATTGGATTTGGCAGAGTATGGGACTGGAAGCAGGGTGGAGGGATTAATCTGTGCCAGGTAAGGGAGTGGTGCACATTATTTCCCTCTGAGAGTAAATGGGGAGCAGAGAAGGAATTCTGTCTCTGCAGGTCACAGTTCCTTTCTAGAGCTTCTGCTGGGGAGGTACAGCAACACGCCACCCTTATACAGGTGGTAGAACCCAGGCTCAGTCTAGCTCTTTGTAAGAAGAAATATTTGTGCAAAGGGCCCAAATAGTTGTTAACAGAACCTTCAGGGGGCAAGGAAACGATTTTTAAAGCTCCGCTTAATTGCTTCAATGGCATAAAACATGAGTCAGCTTATATAATGCCTTCCAAGCAGACTTGAAGTTGTGTGAAAAAATAATTATTTCAGAAATAGGAGGTGGCTCACGGTGTTGTAACTGTTCTGCAGTAATGTTATTAGTAAGCGTGAGGGAGTGTGAGGGAGTTATTTACGATAACCTACATAGATTCCTAAATTGGTCAGACAATTCATCAGAGAAGTCATGTGAAATGTGCAAGGCAAAGTGAGTCGATACAATCATTCTCTTCTCCCTCTGTAGCATTCTGGTGGGTGACAGAGCATAACAGTGTTGTTTTTGACATTATTAGGTTATTCTGAAAATAAATCTCTTTTGATAGCCCTAAAAGGTGAATAATTGGACACAGCTTAGTGCTGACAAAGGGGAGAGGAAGAGCGCGTCCATCCCAGGAGGCCACCAACAGATGAAGAGCTTTAAGCCTCACCCTAGTTTGTGCTTTTGCAAATTAGGATAGTAGTTGCTGTGAGAAAAATCAAGCTGCATTGGTGGTTTCTGAAACTATTCTTGATCCAGCAAAGAACTGAGACATATCTTGTCATGTAATCTAAACTGTGAAAAGTATATCACTTCCCCATAAAATTAAAGGGCAGTAAATTTAGAACAAGTAAAAGGAATTTTCCACTTTTCTCAGGATTTAGTTAATATGTGGAGTTCATTGCCATAGATGGTCATTAAGATAACATATTGTGGCTGGATTTTTAAAGGAGCTAGATCAGGGGTTCTCAAACTGGGGGTCGGGACCACTCAGGGGGTCATGAGGTTATTACATGGGGGATCGCGAGCTGTCAACCTCCACCCCAAACCCCGCTTTGCCTCCAGCATTTATAATGGTGTTAAATATATTAAAAAGTGTTTTTAATTTATAAGGGGAGTCGCACTCAGAGGCTTGCTATGCGAAAGGGGTCACCAGTAAAAAAGTTTGAGAGCCACTGAGCTAGATAATTTTACGACTGTGAGCAACATCTCTAACTAAAACTAAACTTAGTAAATGCAAATGCAAACTAAAATTATGATAATGGTCATCTAACCTCCTATTTTATGGCATAAAATGATCCTCTTGTTCCCATATAATTGGCTAGATACATGATGGGTAATTTTTCCCCTTCCTTTGACACCTAAGATACTGGTCAGAATCAGAGACAGAGTACCAGACTATTTGCTTGAACCTACTATGCCTCTGAAGTAAGTGGTAAGGCTCCCATGACATGGAATGGCACTTCTGTGGTCCTATGGAATTGTCTGAGAGATTCAATACCAAATACCTGTATTGCCATTGAATGTGCGAGAGTAAGAGTGTGCCTTGTGTCTAAGGACTGCACTGGGACAGGAGATAATATTCCCTTTCTCTTATTCTAGCTTTTTTGTCTATTTAAACTATAACCCCCTTGGGCAGGTAACATCTCATACTATTTGCTTGTTCAGTCCTTAGCATAAAGGAATCTCTTTAATGGTCATAAATCATATCCAGGATTCATTTGCGGGCACACATCCCACTAGTATTAATGAGCCCAAACCTGCAGTCCTTACCAAACAAAACTGCCATTGACATCCATGGGCATTTAATCTTATGAGGGATTCAGAGCTGGGCCCAATGAGAATTACCTACATGCAGGAAAGGGAGAATAAAGCCCCCAAAGTGAAGGAAACCTGTTTCACTATTTTTGCATTTACTTTCACCCTCTTGTTAAATTGTGGGGTAGAAGTGCTTTAAGGGACTGACCTTGGCCCTATAGAAGTCAATACCAAAGCTATTGAAGGATCAGGCCATAAATAAGAAACACAAGGGCCTGCTCCTGCCTCTTTATACTAGGTGAAGCACCAGTGGAAAAGGCCCTAAAAGCCCCAGTTCTGAATAGGGTGGGTTTCCCACTGTGCAGGCATTGTTGAAGATATCTGGAATGTCTTCCAGAATGCAGCCAGGGTCGTGCATGGGTATCAGGAGCACAGCATGCAGTGCTATGCAGATTTGGGGCAGTGCTGAAGCCCATACAGTAACCCAGGGAGGCTGCCATAACTTAGACTGGCTCCCAGAGCTATATAAACTACATTGGGGGTCTTTCCAGCCCCTGGAGCAGCCCAGGATCAGGAGAGCAAATATGTGACTTAAAGCCACCCTAGCCCCCTCTCTCCCTTGGCTGCAAGTTCTGAGCTATGCCTGTTAGAGGTGTAGCACAGAATCTCACCCAAGATGTGTGTTTGTCAGTGAAAATGGAAAGATAAGGGTCAGAGTAGTTCTTTAAATATATTTGGGGATTAGCAGGATGGGACGCTCACTCTCCTCATTGCCCTTAATGTTCTAGTATTTTTAAAGCAGGGGTCGGCAACCTATGGCATGCGTGCCAAACATGGTACGCGAGCCAATTTTGAGTGGCACGCTGCCCGCCCGGTGAGAGGAGGAGGCGGAGGGGCAGGAAAGCACCACGCTGGGGGAAGAAGCGGGGGAGGAGGGAAGCTTGGCTGCTGCAGGACCAAGCTTCTGCCTCCTGCCCCCGCAGGGGAGAGGGGTGGGGGGGGTCCCGGCCCCCAGCCCCCCTCAACTCCCCCCACCCACCGCTCTCCCCTGCGGGGGCAGGAGGCAGAAACTTGGTCCTACGGCAGCCAAGCTTCCCCCCTCCCCAGCTTCTTCCCACAGCGTGGTGCATTCCGGCTCCTCCTCCTCCCTCTCCCTGCCGGCGATGGCCCTTGGCAGGGGGAGGGGGAGCGGAGCGGAGCAGAGCAGAGCTGAGCGCAGCATGCTCCCTGCTCCGTAGAGCAGGCAGAGAGAAGTAGGGATGGGCCTTGGGGAAGGGGGTGGAACAGGGCATATCCCTTCCAGCCCCCTGCCGCGAGCCGCTCAGGGCAGGGGGCTGGGAGCACCCCCATGAGCCGAGCACCCCAGCCCTCTGCCCTGAACCCCCCCCACACCAAGCCTTGTGCCCTGCACCTCCACACCCCCCCCAGCCCTCTGCCCTGACCTCGAGTCCCCCCAACACCCAGCCCTCTTCCCTGAACCCCCCCCCACACTCAGCCTTCTGCCCTGCACCCCCACACACCCCAGCCCTCTGCCCTGACCCCTGAAACTCCCACTGTCTTGACCCCTGAACACCCCCCCAGGTCTAGGGTCCTGGCTGCCAGCCCCTTGCCAGCCAGCGGCCCGGCTGCAGGCACCGCTCAGCCCGCTGCCGGCCTTGGTGAACAGAACCTCAGGCTGGAATCGGGCTGAGCAGGCTGGCGGCGTAAGATCAGCATTTTAATTTAATTTTAAATGAAGCTTCTTAAACATTTTGAAAACCTTGTTTACTTTACATACAACAATAGTTTAGTTATATAATATAGACTTAGAGAGAGACACCTTCTAAGAAAATGTTAAAATGTATTACCAGCACACGAAACCTTAAATTAAAATGAATAAATGAAGACTCGGCACATCACTTCTGAAAGGTTGCCTACCCCTGTTTTAAAGTTTTGTGAAGACACAAGTGAACTTCTTATTTAGAAAATATATGGTGATATGCTAGTTCATGGCAGCAAAACACAAAAATTAAATTAATAATTTACATAATTCACCAGCTTCTAGGGTTCTACAAAAGCCAAAACTAAACCCAGTGCTCTGTGTTCTCAGGGAACTTACAAATGTATATTTTTTGCAAATTACATTGGATAATATGGAGCAAGCCAAAAAAATCATTGTGATAAGGTTTTAAATGATAAGGAGGAGGAGATTTCAGGCTACAGTGATGTTAGGACAGGCTTATTAGAATTCATTTGCACTGACTGACTACACCAGCTTTTTACAATTATCAGAATTGCTGGTTGTTTGTTTTCTTCTGCCACTGACAAATAGGGTAAAGTAAAATGAAACAGATCATTGCTCAGTCTGATCACTGATAAGATACATTCCTAGGAAGAATTCTGCCAGACTTGATGCACAAACATTGTTTAATTTCTTTCATTATACATTTTATTTCACCTTGCAATATCAATTCATTTTCTCCTTTCCTTTCTTTGGCCATGTTTGAAAGCAACCTGAAATGGAATAGGATTCAGGCATGGATCCACACATACTGAACTTAAAAAAAAAACAAAACACCTCCGAGTAGAAAATGAGGCTGTGTTTTATGAACATATGTTTTGTGTACAGATGATTTCAGTCGACCTACCTCTCAACAGAAATACAGACTGAATAAATAATGAATAATTTAAAACCTTACTTGAGTAACAGAATTATGGTATATCATCATCTTTCTGGATAAAAACTGTTATAATTGGCTAGGATTTCAAACATAAGGATGGGATTTTCAAATTCCTATTGCAACTCAATTCCCTTAGGCACTTTTGAGAATCCCACTCTAGAATTCCTAAAGTTAGGCACCTACATGCATAGTTAAGCTCCTAAAAAAGAAGTGACCTGATTTTTAGAGGTGTTAAGCATCCACTGCTCCTACTGACTTGACTGAGTTAGAACTGTTATATTTGGCCCATAAAGAAGATCCAGCTATTATCAAACCCCAAGATATACCTTGCTATCACATTTTGCCATATTGAGCTACATAATATATAAAGTGTAAACTAATTAAAGTTGGTAAATGCTTTGAGATCCATTTATGAAGGGTGCCAAATATTTGTAGTACTTCCAATTATATTATTAGAGATGTTTTCTTCATGTCACCATCACTTTCCTCACAATGTTCTTCTGTTAGGGCAAGGTGCTAAACACTCTGGCCCTGAACTTCTGCAAGATGCTCAATACTTTGACCCTGATCCAGCAAAGCATCTAAGCATGTAATTGACTGCTGCTCAGTTCCTGGCAGAATCAAGTCCACACACTTCACCTTGCTTCTGATTAATTTCTTCTCACTGACTTTTCCCTGTAGTTCAGTCAGTAACCCACCTTCTCGTCAGATATTCTGTCTCCAATTGCCCAGTCAGAATCCATGTTGAACTTTTCAGTTCCAAGAGTTCTTCCCTCCTCCTATTAAAGGATAAAATATTATTTAATGTATTTATAGTCATTATCAAGCTTCCTGGACTTCTCTCCACAACCAGTGATCAACTTGCCAGCCACTGGCACCAGAACTGGGGGGTAGGAGGAAGGTGGCCAAGGCCCTTCACTTTTAAAAGTGGGAGGGCCATGCCCCTCACTTTTTAACAAAAGAAACATATGTGCTGTTGGAAAAACATGATCATACGGCTAAAGGCAAAGATGCACTATGTACTCCTGGGAGAATTCTGCCCCAGTGCGCAAGTACAGAATTAATGTCCCCTGCAGATTCCCTCCACTCTGCAGAATAATAGATTCTGCCAGGGAGGGAAGGGGCATTTTGGCCTTGGCCACCCCACTTCTACAATGGTTCCGGGGCCCTTGCTGCCAGCTGTTCTTGCTCTCACACAACTCCAAGCTACCTACTGTACCTGGTCCCCTCTATTACCATAGGATAGTACCTCATCTTTCTGTACTCCGAATTATTCAGCCCTCTACAGCTTGGAGGTTGAACTGAGTAACAGTACACTTCACTGGCTACATCCTTCTGGGATGAAGGGGAGGAAGCCAGCAATGAGCCCCAGGTTCATTACAATTCTGTTTGAAACAAAATCTTGATGTTGTATAATGGAAACAAATCTGCACGGAGTAAAGCAATGCTAGTTTGATGGGGATGTGAATAAAGGCATGGCGATGCATTTCCTAAGCCTCAGTTCTTTGATCAATTTAATACCCGAAAGAAATGTTGACAAATTTGAAGCAAGTCACAGAAGAATAGGAAAGATTAAGGACCAGATTTCAAAAGGATGTACATTTAGACCTGATCCCACATCTATTGCAGGCAATGACAGCCTTTCCACTTACTGGGATTGGGCCCTTTCTGAGTACCTAAAATCAAGATGTACGCTCAGGAAGAGAACATAGAAGGCAGTGAGTCTACTGAAAAGCAGCAATGAGTATCATTTTATTACCCCTTCTGGTCCTTAATCTCACTTGTGCATCGCCTAAATACATAGGCCTAGATCCTCTCCTGTTTTGACATCTGCCGAGTGCAAGACATGGGGCAGAAGGGCTGTCAGGGAGCCAGTTGCAATTCTCTGATTCTTAAATTGCCCCTACCCCAAAGTACGTTAAAATCCAATGAACACCAGCTGACTCTGTTCCACTGGGGACCACGCCATATGCCAGTGCAGAACTGGTAGAGCACAAACACACTTTGCAATGCACCTTACACCAGAGCAGGGGAGGGTAGTTGGCGTAGGAGCCAGCTACGTTGGCTTTATACCCACTGAGAGATTCTCCCTACATATGTGAGGAATTCTCAGCTACCTAGTTAGGGCCAGACTCTGACCGTTTTGTAGCATATAGAGGTGGAAAGTGATCAGAATAGGGGAAGATAATCTGGTTTATAGGGCTAAACCCATAAGCCAGATGCTGATGCCACTTGCATAACTGTAAATGTGGATTATCAATTCAATTACTCCCAATTTACATCAGTGTAAATGATCTCAGAATCTGGTCCACAGGGCCAAATCCTGGTCCAATAAGTCAATAATAAAAGGCCCATAGACTTCAGTAGGACTAGAATTTAGTCCCTTCCTTCTCTTACTGATATTTGACTGCAAATGCAGGATGGGAACATTTTAAGTAGCAAACAAATGTATAGACTTATTTTGCCATGACAATCTGTTGGTGCCCGGATTAATGATGATAGGCTTTTCATTGAGAAATAGTATGTTGCCATACATGTGAAGGTGATGCTATGTTAACCTGCTTTTTTTAGCACAATGGAGCGGTTTGTTTATTTTTGTCAGTCAATGCAGTAGAATTTAAATATTATATGTGAATGAAAAGTAATAATTATTATTATGTTCTGCTGTTAGAGGTTCCAGTGTTTTTTGTTTATTTAATAATTTTCTGGAATAGCTCACAGACATTGGCTCCCATTGTCCAAATATTTCATCTAGATTCAACTTTATAGCTGTGCTGAAATATAACTGGTCATCTGGCCTAAACCAGAAGGCAGCCAATTATATTCACAGGAAAACATTAATCTAAACTGAAGAATTTACAGCACATATGTGCAATCATTCCTTCTTATACATACCAATTTTGTTCATCATCTCCGCCCCTCCATGTTTCACCCATCTACCGAGCCAGTGCCAACTTCACCAGCATTGTCCAAAGGAAAGAAAAAATTAACACAAGTGTTGCTTTTCTTTCGTGAATTCTGAACCTGGTCAAAAAGCCCATTGAAACGAATGAGATTTTTGTTTTTCCTGACTACATGGAGCTTTGGAGCATGCCCTTAATCCTTATTTCTAACAAATATAGGTTCAGAGCAGGAGGGAGGCATGGTTTCAGAGAGAGGGGCTTGAATAAGGTGTGTGTGTGGGGTGGGGGGGAAGTACCAGGAGGCTGGATAGGAACAGAGGTCAAGAGCTGGGGGCAGGAGCAAAGCAGAGGGGGAGATATATAGGCAGGGGGCACAGGGGCAGTAAGTTCTACAGCTACTGGAGAACACTCCCCTCCAGAACCTGGAATTGAATCCAGGAGGCCTGAGTCTCTACATTCCTCTGCTGTCAACAAATAGCTCTGAAACCCACTGGCTTGTCTGGGATAACAGTCTACTACAGTTATCAGTTACTCTGTTATCTCAAGCGGTAGAGGTCTGTGCTGTGGATCTAAAGGTCCAAACCCCTGGTAATGACCCAAGATGGGGGTAAATATAGTTCCACATGATGGAATTTCTGGGAGATTTTCCAGGGTTATATTTAAATTAGGAAATTGTATTAAAACAACAATCAACTTTAAAACAATGTGAAGGTTCCGAAGCCAAGTATGCAGTTAGAAAATAGAAAAAAAGAGTTAGAAAATACCAGTATTATAGTTGGCTGAGCAATCTTAATTTCCTCTCCTTATGTATATGCATTAGGATTCAGTCAATTATATGATCACATACTTTTTTGCATTATTCAGTGCACAGGATGGACCTACTTAGGGATGAATCAGGGTTGTGTAGTTAAAGAGGCTGCTTGTCTGTAGGTCCATTGCTTCACTTGTGGCAGAAGTTGGAAGGTGTGTAGTGAATGAAGACAGGAACTGTAGGAGGTGAAAGGCCTCATGGTTAATGCAGTTGAATGTTGTCCTGGAGTACTGGATTCTGTTTCTCCCTCTGCCACAGGGTTGTCATGTGATGCTGCACAATTCACCTCCATCAAACTTGTCACAGGTGGTTACAAATTGTGAATTCCTCATTTCTGGTTGTCCAGCATAAGTGCAGGCACCCCCTTTTAGAGGAGCCTCTGAACTTAACTGGGGGTGTTCCAGACAGGAAGATACCGAGTGCTGCAATCCAGCCTTGGAGACTACAGCTCCCATGATGCCTTGGGGAAAAGAGATTTCGACTTCTAGAAGTGAGGGGAGCTGAGATCCTGGTCCGGGATGGGAGATTGCCTTGTGGAGCTCTGTCCAAGACCGGAGCTGCTGCTAAGAAACTGCTGGGGTTTTGACCAAGCATGGAGCCAAGGAGGCTTCATTGGAGCCAGGGCAGAGATCATTGCTGTGCCCACAACTGACTGAGGTTGTGTCATGGGGCACATCACTCACTGCCAGACTGGCACCTCCCCCTGGTACTCTGGGGATTAGCTCAAGGCTGATGCCTCCCCATCCATGGTTTGCACACTGTCACTCTGTCTGTCTGCAGCTCCTTCCATAGCCCCAGGAGCCACAGTGTCCTCTTCATTACTCAGTCTTCTGGCTAAGTCACTGTCTGTGTTCCCCCCTTCCAGGGGAATTTAGTTCCTCAATAGTCCTAGGCAGTCCTCTCGCTCACTACCTGGGTGCTACTTGCCCAGTGGCTGGTAGGGGAACCAGGGCCCGTCCTTTTCTCCAGATTCCAACCCAGGGACCCTCAGCTCAGCAGTCTGGGCCTCCTCTCTCTGGCCTCACTGCTCTTTCTACTACTCATTCCCCTTTTCTTCCTGGGCCTACCAGTTCCCCAAAGCCTCCTTCCTTTCTCCTGGGAGTGTCTACCTTTTCCCAGTAGCCTCTTCTCCTTTCAGCTCCTGGGCTTTAAAGGCCCCACCAGTTGAGTCTCCTTTATCAGCTGTCTAATGGATTAATTGGCCCATCTGGCCTGTATTAAACCCTGCAGGGTGAGTGTGGGGGTAGTCACCCCATCACAGGTTGGCATGCAGTGAAAGTTGTGTGAGTAACCACAACCTTCTTTGTTAGGAAAGTGCTATTAAGGGAATGGGGATAGTGAAGAGACTTTGAGGGGTTTTCTTGAGTCTGAAAAGAAAAGACATGCTCTCATTGGCTAACCAGGATCCAGAGTTACTGACCTGTGGTTGTAACAACTCCTATCTTGAGAGGGGTTGTGCAGCTTGGAATGATCCCAAGTTACACTCATTCTGCCCCTCGTGCCTTGGCTGGACTTCTCTACTGTACTAGCAGAGTGCTGTCCCCAGCTTCAAGATCTTCAAGCATGCCCACATGACCGTCTGTGTAATAGAGCCCTCAGAGGGCCAGCTGGTCTAGTGGGTAGTACACTCAGTATCACAACTCAGTGAGATGTCCTTTCAGTCCAGTCCCTCACCTGAGGATGGGCTTAGCTTCACCCCAGGCTTGCAATGTTTTTGCCCTCTCCTTATCAGAGGGGGAGTGAGATTGGATGTGGTTTATGTCCCTGCTGCAGCTGGGGCAGTTGTTGGGGGAGCACGGGACCTCCCACTCCACCGGGCTCCAACCTAGGGCCTTACAAGGATCAACAGCATCTGGCACCCTGGAGTGTCCTCAGAGTTACCTTCCCTGGGTCCCTTCCTATTGCCTGTCTCTTCCCAGAGCTCCACGGCTAATATAAAGTAACAAAAGAAAAGACAACTAAGCCTTCAATCTCATCTGGGCTCAGCATGCAGTCCTGTTGCTCGCAAGGAAGCTAAATCGGCACCCTTGTCCAGGAGCCCTCGTGATAGGTGTGTCTTCCTCCCTAGTCTAAGATGGGTTGCTCCCTTTAAGCTTCCCCTCCAGGTCTGGAGGGGTGGGGCTGCCTGGGCCCAGGATTGTCCTTTAATCCCTTCAGGCCCAGGGTGGAGTTTGTACACCCCATCATGGTCTAGAACGCTGAAATGAAGAGGGGTGCATGTTCAGGCATGGGTAACTGATGGCAGTATGAATGTAAGTTGGTTAAGTTTTATTTACTACTGCAAACTGCATTTATTAATTGATTTGTTTGAAGTGCCCCTGCTGATTTAAAGTAGCTGTGACATTTTAATTAATTTCAATGTTATATCATATTTTTCTAAATTGTTAAGTAAAGGTGTATTAACTCTAATCTCAGAGTATACTGTTTGTATAGACTTTATAATTGATACTTTGGAGTTAGACTCACTGCATAGATTAACTGAGGTTTATTTCTGGAGGCTCCCAAGGAACACCAGTGTGTGGGTGCACAGGGCCCCACCAAGTGGAGGCAGTGCCAAAATGTATTTACTTATATGTAAAAGGATTGCAGGAAGGGGTGGATAGAGGATTCCCACCTATCCAGCTTTGCCACCGGGATACTCAGGAATTCCTTTACTGCCAACAATATCAGGTCCCTGAGCACACAGGTGCGTGTTGCCTGCTTCTGAGTAACCCAGGAAGGAAAGGGAACTGTTATATAAAATACTTGGGGCCAGATTTGCTCCCACCGCTGCAAAAGTGCCCTGAATTTTCTAGGCCTTCAATTGCTCTTTTTTCAAATGTGAATAATAATACTATGTAATCTCACCTGCCTCAGGTTTAATTTATGATATTTCATGACCCTTCAGGGTCAGATAGGATTTGTACATGCATGGAAAGCTGTTTTAGGTCACTTTTAGAAGCTGCAAAAATTGTAATATATATAATGCTATTGGATGAAAGGAATGATATAGAAGTGGCCTTATACTATACATAAGAATCTGTACAAATTATGGCCCCATCACAATACCATCACTAAATATGGCATGTATTAGCATCTTTATTCACAGTCTCAGCAGGGAAACCAGGGATTGAACGGGCATAGAGGCTGAACTCCCATTTCACCACTAGAGGGGGCCCATCCAGAATAGGCTTGGGTACGTTGATAAAGCAGTGCTGCTAGTGTTGTACCTATTCTAAGGATAAGAAGAGAACTCTGTTCACCAGGTAATATTTTCTCATGCCGATGCGCACACACACACACACACACACATAGGATTCATATCTTAAATCACAACAGATATTCAAATACATATTCAATTATATATATGTGCATCCAGGCAAATTATTAAAAATAAAGTTGTGTGATGTAGTATGTACTGTGCTTTTGTTTTGATTGTGTCATTTAATTCATAATTCTGTTGAGACTTGAGATGAATCTTAAGTAGTTTTTTGGCATCAAGACATGCAAAGTTTTAACACAATGCTTTTGCTTATGGTTTCTGGCAACACTTATGCCTTGCACGTCACTTGTGGAACTCTCAGTAAAAAATGTGCAGAGTTGCATTTGTTTTTTGGCCTTATGGACTGTATAAAAGCTATTTTAGTGCTTATTCTAAGCTAGCTATTGAGAAAAATGTATGTTACTTGAATTTTATAAACAAGTTTCTATAGGACTGTTTTATGTTATTATAGCTACTTAGTCTTTACATTGAAGAGGCAATGCAGAAAACTTTGTATTAGTGAAAATCCAGAAAGCACATGTGGTAGTTTCAGGTATGTTAAAAACTTTCCTTACTGTTGAGTCCAAGGAATCTTTTCCAGAAAGAAGAGCAAAACAAATTAGACGACAATTTATGGAGCTGAAGCAGCTCTCATTCAGTCAATAGAAGTTTTGCCATTGATTTCAATGAAAGAAGGATGAAGCACGAATGTGAAGGATTTCACTTAGATAGTAAACTCTTCCTAGACTATAAACACCTTGGGTCAGAGGCTGACTTTTCATTATTTGAATAGACAGTACCTAGCACATGGAGATCCTGATCCCTAATTGGCGGCTGTAGACACTACCACAATAAAAACACAATTATTATATTTGTTAGTTTGTTAAAAGCAGAACCTGTTACATGGCAAAGCTGAGCACTCTTAACAATGATACAATTTGCAATAACGATGTCAGGTATAGTAAATATGTCTGCTGCCTAGTATATAAAACAGAAGCTGATCCATTTTCAACATATGATAGGCAAGTGTTACAGGGTGACTGGCCCATGCAAGGAGAAAGGGGGCCAGCTACACCTGTGCCATAATTAACTGTGTCCCAGCCAGAGGGGCCAGGGCTAATGGGGGGGAGGAGATATTAACATCAGGCTAGGCTGGGCTGGGCTTGGGAGAAGCACAGACACGGTCCTCAAGCAGCAGCATAGGCTCTCTGCAAACTTTCAGGGTGCCAGGGCGAATGGGATAAGGTGTTAGCATGATGAACACCTGGGCCTCATAATAAAAAGGCTTGCGAGAACACTGTGAAAAGGCTCAGGAGAAAGCAGTGATAGGAATGCCAGGGAGCATCTTTGGCCTATGTGGGAAGCCTTGAGGTAGGGTCTGTAGGAAGCAGGGAGGTCCCCAGGAGAGTCTACTGGGAGCTGAGACAGTAGGAACCTGCTAGGGAAAAGGGCCTCCAGGGAGAAAATTCTGGAAAGAAAAGCTCAGTTAAAATGAGTGAAGAACTCTCCAGGGCCTACAAATAGGGGCAAAGAGTCAGGAACTTCAGCCAGTGAATGATAGACTACAATAGACCCACAAGGGGGAAAGCCTAGTACAGAGCAGAAAAGAATTGTAAGGTAGACCAGAGCAATATTCCCTCTAATTATTCCTATCCAGGTGCGGAATGAATTTTGCTATGTGCACCAATATGGAAGTGGTATGTGGTAGGATTTGGGCAGAGTGGTTCAGAGGGTGGGAGGGGGCTCAGGGCTGGGGCAGAGGATTGGGGTGCGGGAGCTGAGATCTCCGGCTGGAGGTCCGGGCTCTGGGGTGGGACCAGGGATGAGGGGGTCAGGGTGTGGGAGGGGGATCAGGGCTGGGGCAGAAGGTTGGAGCGTGGTGGGAGTGAGGGCTCCAAGTGGGGATGTGGGCTCTGGGGTGGGGCCAGGTATGAAGGGTTTGGGGTGCAGGTTGCCATGGGGAGAGAGGACTCCCCCCAGCAGCAGCTCCGGGGCTGAGGCCCAGGGAGATGTGCCTCCCCCTGCCACAGCAGCTCTGGGGCTGAGGCTGGGGCTGGGGCCGGGGGAGTCCTCTCTCCCCCCTACAGCCCCGAAGGTGGGAGAGAGAGGCATGTCTCCTTGCCGCGCCACAGCTTCGGGGCTGGGGGAGTCAAGTGTGTGGCCCTTGGTGGCCTTCTGCGCGGCCACGCAGGCATGCACTGTAGAGGGAACTTAGGCCCAGAGGGTGGGCTGAAGAGAGTGGGCCCAAGACTTGCAGAAGAACTTTATTTTTGTTTGACATTTAGGTGGCCTTTTGCTTCCGTTGAAGGGGACTGAACTTTAAGTGTGACTTGGCTGGAGAGCTAAGTCACCCAGAAGAAGAGTGCTGCAGAACCAGATGAGCTTACAAAAGGAGATTCTAGAGCAGAAGGATCCCTGAAGTGCTGCATGCTGGTCTAAGGAGTTGCCTCAATGACAGCAAGCTTTGAAGGGTTTGGATTTCTGGCTCAATCTGCATGAGCATCCAAAATTTCAGAAGCTTTTCTATCCCTCCTAAAACTGGTCTGGGAGTCGCATGGGAACAGGCTGACACATTCTAGTGCTTTCAGGTGCAGTCATGGCTAGTAGTACAGCAAGAATAGCTTCTTTTATGGTATTTTAGAACTTCTAATTCCAGATATGGAAGACATTTTAGAAATTTTTGTTCTTGAAATGGCCGAAGGTTCAAGGATATTCTTAGTTTTGAACCTATTCACCAGTTGTTACATTCAGTGTGGCAATTTCTCTTTGGGGAAAAAAAGAAAGGGGAATGAATGTCAGGGATCTTTGAACCAAGGCTGAGATTCTGTGCTGCACCTCCAGAAGGTTCAGTGCAGAACTCATAGCCCAGCGGGAGGAGGGGCAAAGATGGCTTTAAGCCACCTATGTCTCAGGGGTTCTAGGATGCTCCATGGACCAGTGTGACCACTGGTGTGCAGCAGCCTCCTAAGTTATGCATCTAGGCTGCTCTGTCCCACAGAGCAGCACAGAATCTGTGCTATGGAGATTCCCTGACATGCTCCTTCCTGCTTCCTATCCTGCCCCTGGCACTCTTCTGTAGCTGAAGGGGGCAAGGAGGAGAAAGCCAGAGCCGCCCCTTGGGTATGGTGAATTGGGGTGACTGCCCTGGGCCCCGCGCTTTGGGGGGCCCCACGCTTCTACAAAATCATGAGGGGGCGGGCGGGGAGGTGAGGCGGGTGGGCGAGCAGGGTGAGGAGGCGAGCGGCAGGTGGGTGGAGGCAGGCAAGGAGGAGCCCCCCTACCAGAACCTCCCCCTCCCCCCAGTCCCTCCTGCCCACTGGTGGGCCCTGCCAATCAGCGCCCCCCCTCCCCACCCTCTCAGCGCCTACTGCCTGCCGTGGATCAGATATTTCACTGCGCCAGGAGGCACTGGGGGGGGGTGGGAGGGGAGAGGAGCAAGGGTGCAGCACGCTCGAGGGAGGGGGCAGAACTGGGTGGGGAAGAGGTGGGGCAGGAAGATGTGGGGAGAGGCGGGGCGGGAGCAGGAAGAGGTGGGGCAGAGCGGGGGTGGAAGAAGCAGGGCAGGAGTGGGGCCTTGGAGGAAGGGGTGGAGTGGGGGCAGGGCCTGGGCGGAACCAGGGGGTGCACCCCCCTCCCCCTCTCCCCAGGCAGATTAGAAACTCGGCACCTATGTCCCAGGTCCCACACTGCCCTAGGGATGGCCCTGGAGAAAGCATAGGGACACTTAGTTGTCATGGTCCTGTGTGGAGCTTGTGCCAGGAGTATTCTCCCTAGAGCACACGCAGGGACCACAGCAGAGGGGAAAATCCTTCCCTAAAAATAATTTAAGAACTGATTTGGGCTAGAGACTGCTTGATATTGAGGTATAATTTGGACCCTGGCAAATGAGACCCATTTTGAGTGTGCCATTGTCAGTGATTTCCAGAGGCTCCAAGGTGATATCTATTCTTTAGCATTTAGTGAAAAGAGTTGTCTACATATATTGTTTTCTTTAGATTTGCATTGGAACCGTAAAATCTTCAGCTGTTGTGAATTGGCAGCGTTCCACTGAAGTCAGCAGAGCCATGCCAGCTGATGATCTGGCCTGGCTATTTTGAAGTATTAGATATAGTGAAGGGACTGAACAGTTAGTAGTTTGCTCAAGGATCTGCCATTAATTTCTGCCTGGATATCTATTTATGTGACATCATTTTTATGAAGATGTCTCTAGAAATATGGACGAGAATACTATTGGATAAAATCAGATCGCCAGATACTTTAAAGGGCTCACTAGTGGAGAAAGGCATGACAAAAACCAGGTGAAGCCAGACACATTCACATTAAATATAAGGCAAACTTAACAGTGAGGGTGATTAAGCATTAGAGCAAACTTCCAAGGGAAGTGGTGCCTTTCCCATCTCTTCATGTCTTCACATCGAAACTGGAAGCCTTTCTAGAAGATATGCTTTAGTCATACATAAATTGTTGGGCTCAATGTAGGGGTAACGGGATGTTGGCTGGTGTTAAATAGGAAGTCAGACTAGCTGATCCAAAGATCCCTTCTGATCTTAAAATCTATTAATCAGACACTACAAAAACGGTGACCATATAAGTACCTAAGTAGCTAGAACTGACTCAAACTGTCAACTAGAACTCAGTCAATACCTGAACCTAAACTATATTTTAGTTTTGAAAAAGTTGTTTGTTTTGTCAATTTTTCACTTTTATTAACATTCAGCTGCAATCTGCAAGTCTAGAAGAAAGTGGACATACCAAATTCTGGAGCTTTTACTGACTGCCTGAACTAGGAGGTACTGGAAATATTATAAAAATGTCCATTCTTGTGTGACATCCAGACTTCTTTCTAATCAAAAAGACCCAGACTCAGATAAGCATCCAAAATACCTGGAAGTTTATCTAACCCACCAAACTGGAGCTATTTGAAACTTTCAAAACTTCAATGGAAAACTTTTTTGTGAAATACTATGACAATTTTCATCTTGTTCTACTCCAAACCTTTGGCAGGGGTAGCTATCTCTACTTGCTATTCAGCTTTGTGTACCACACATCAACTATACTGTGAGCCAAGGTGGCATCTACGTTAGAGTGTGAAAGCTCTGCTGAATGCAAAACTAGACCGCTTCTGAAAACTGTGTAATATCTTAGGAGAATACTATATTCAGTTTGTTTTATTTTTGTCTTTCCAGTTCTGTAGAATTGATGTGAATTGGCTTCATAACCCCTACAGAAATGTGCCAGGATATTTAATAAACACCTTTCTACAGATTTTATGAGTGATTATTTTTATGATAGAGAATTTTATCACTGTTATAGATTTCTACAGAACAACTTAAAAAAATCTTTTGGAAGATCACGTTATTAAATTCCATAGGTTTTAGAGTAAGTTTTGCTAAAAAAAAAAACCTTATTAAATTTAGATATAATCCTATTGGTTTCATTTTTACTCAGTTCTATTGGACTATTCCATAGGAACTGAAATAAAATAAAACCCTAAAAAGGCCACATTGTTGCTGTAGCTTATGCACAGCTCCTTCTCACTAGGTACCTGCTAAATAGACAGTATTGTAACATGGTTATAAAAATATCCTCTTCAGTTTTGGTTAGAGAAATTGGTTAGAACACCACAAGTAACAACTGTGCACAGTTTTAACCATAGTGCGCATAAAGCCTTTGGGACTTTCTATAATAGGCTAGTTTTGATTCAGATCAAATCAGAGCAGGGCAGTGAAAGGGGACACTGGCTTTTAGCAGAAGGGAGTTGACAAGTGATGAAGTCAGGAATGTGCTGATGTCCTCAAGCTGAATGAGGGGGCAAAGTGTGGGAAGCCACAGTAACATAAAGATGAAGTCACTGTTGGGTTAATTAATTAGGGTGGGATGTCTGCACATAAAGGGGAGGAAAGGAGCAACAGGCTTGATTTGGCATGGATCTCAAGTAGCAGTTACAAAGGATTCTGGAGCCACAGGAAGGCTGGGAGAAGTGTTGGGTACAGCTCAAACTGGCTGTTGGCCAAAGAAACATGTCAGATATTTGTGAAAACAGGCTGCAGCTGCTAAGGACAGGAGTAGTTCACTTTATAAGCACTGTATCAGGCCTGTGTGGGAGCCTCCATTTACTGCTTTGGTAACTCTCTGACAGGAATCCATCAGCCACAAGTCAGGTTACACACACAGGGCCTGATTCTGAAAACACTTAAGAACAGGCATAGTGCTTTCTATGGTGATGTCAAACAGTGTCAGCTTTGGAGATTCAATGGGACTACTCATGATAACCAGACCCAGAAATAAATGATTGCAGAATTAGGATCTATATTTTGTATCTGACCTTTGGCTCAGAGACAGCCACCAAGTAGAAGTTGATGCTCATTAATGTCAAAGAACTAACTTTAATGTATGCTATTAACATCAGTACCAGATATAGGTGTGTTTTTTTTAAGTTACACAGCGGTGGTAGTTCCTCTATAGTTAAGGCAGCACTATCTTTAGCCTTACATGCCTGGTTTTCAATCTTCCTCTAATCTCCCCTGCAAAAAACAATCTTCCTGAAATTTTGCATACTACTTCTCATCCCATTCCCAGGGTGAAATTTTCCTGGTAGATTTGGTAAAAACCTGCATACGAGTTTTAAAAATAAGGTTTTCTTAAAATGTAGCTCTAATTTACCTTTTTTTAAATGACCCTAACACTGTTCTGGTTTAGCTTGTCTCCAGACTTGCTTGGCTTAGAAACTCCACATTTATTTTATTTTGTTTGCCTCTGAAATATATTTTTAGTATTTTTGAGAAGTTTAGTTGAGGCAGGGGTTAAAAGTTATCAAGATTTGTTTCTGTTTAGACTGCAGGGTGAAAGTAAAAAAAAAAAGAGGGAATAGTTGGCATGAGTCAAGTGGATATATCCTCATTTCCAGACTTTCTTATTTGTTTAAAGGTAGATATTTTATTCTATTAGAAATTCTAACTCAGTTTCAGGGTAAATACCATTGAAATACACTCTCATCCTGCACTTTCCTATCATAGTTTTTTCTTTACTAAGTTAAACAAGATAAGCAAAGTGTCAGAGGGGTAGCCGTGTTAGTCTGGATCTGTAAAAGCAGCAAAGAGTCCTGTGGCACCTTATAGACTAAGGCCTGGTCTACACTAGGCGTTTATGTCGAAGTTAGCGCCGTTACATCGAATTAACCCTGCACCCGTCCACACCGCGAAGGTATTTAGTTCGACATAGAGGTCTCTTTAATTCGACTTCTGTACTCCTCCCCGACGAGGGGAGTAGCGCTAAATTCGACATGGCCATGTCGAATTAGGCTAGGTGTGGATGGAAATCGACGCTAATAGCTCCAGGAGCTATCCCACAGTGCACCACTCTGTTGACGCTCTGGACAGCAGTAAGAGCTCGGATGTTCTGAACTGCCACACAGGAAAAGCCCCGGGAAAATTTGAATTTGAATTCCTTTTCCTGTCTGGCCAGTTTGAATCTCATTTCCTGTCTGGACATCGTGGCGAGCTCAGCAGCACTGGCAACGATGCAGAGCTCTCCAGCACTGATGGCAGTGCAATCTCAGAATAGAAAGAGGGCCCCAGCATGGACTGATCGGGAAGTCTTGGATCTCATCGCTGTGTGGGGCGATGAGTCCGTGCTTTCCGAGCTGCGATCCAAAAGACGGAATGCAAAGATCTATGAGAAGATCTCTAAAGACATGGCAGAGAGAGGATACAGCCGGGATGTAACGCAGTGCCGCGTGAAAATCAAGGAGCTGAGGCAAGGCTACCAGAAGACCAAAGAGGCAAACGGACGCTCCGGATCCCATCCCCAGACATCCCGTTTCTACGAGGCACTGCATTCCATCCTCGGTGCGGCCGCCACCACTACCCCACCACTGACTGTGGACTCTGAGGATGGGATAGTGTCCACGGCCGGATCCTCGGACATGTTAGCGGACGGGGAAGATGAGGAAGGAGATGAGGAGGACGAGGCAGTCGACAGCGCTCACAACGCTGATTTCCCCGACAGCCAGGATCTCTTCATCACCCTTACAGAGATCCCCTACCAACCCTCCCCAGCCGTTACCCCGGACACAGAATCTGGTGAAGGATCATCCAGTAAGTGTTGTAAACATCTAAACATTTATTTGTAACAGAACATGATTATTAACAATTTAAAAAATGGGTTTCTCATGATTAGTTTGATTAACTTAACGGTTCAGTCATGGGCAGTGCAACTATTTGAAAAAAATCTAGCAATGTCCGGTTTTGCATGATTGTCCTGCCCAAGCCGCTCTACTGTTTAGTCCCTGCTACTGCAGCTACAGTAAGATGCGGTCTATATGTCCGGGGATGGAGCAGAAATCCTCCTGGGACATCTCAAGGAAGCTCTCCTGCAGGTAATTTGAAATCCGCTGCATTAGGTTCTTGGGGAGAGCGGCCTTATTGGGTCCTCCGTAGTAGGACACGTTGCCGCGCCACGAGACTAGCAAGTACTCTGGAATCATTGCTTGGCACAGCATGGCGGCATACGGCCCTGGTCTTTGAAGGCTTTCCCGGAGCATTCTCTGTCTGTCGCTCTCAGAGATCCTCATGAGGGTGATGTCGCTCATGATGACCTGCTTTGAATGAGGTAGGGGAATGTTAGTGTTGGGACTGCTTTACCGTTCCTTTACAGAACTGTAACCGCTGGTTTGCAGCCACGCGGTGGAGGCGGGAGAGGGTCAGCCGAAAGGGATCGTTCCCGGGGACAGCCGCGAGGGTGTGGGACAGGAGCAGACTTCCTGCTTGCCGGATTGCTGGCAGCAGGGACCGACATTGATTTCAATGTGAAATGAGGCCATTGCTAATATTAAAGTTTTAAGCTGCCACGAATCTACGGCTTACCATGTCTGCGTGCAAGAGCAATTCCGTTGTCCTGACAGGGTTCTCAAAAGTGCTCTGCAAAACCCCAGACACTGAATGCGAAGGCCGAGAATTCGACCTTGTGCTGAGTGCGCATGTGATAGGTGCTGTGCATGGTCCTGTTCACAGAGAAAGACTATGTTCTTTGTTCACAACTACATTTATCTTTCTGAGGAATTCACTCCCTTTTTCCCATTCCCACAGCCCCATCTGCGACTGTCTCACAACCTAGCCTGTCATCACACTCCCAGAGGCTAGGGAGGATTAGGCATAAGAAGAAGAGGACACGGGAGGACATGTTCTCAGAGCTTATAGCCTGCTCCCGAGCCCAGGCAGCACAGCAGACCCAGTGGCGGGAGAACTTGTCCCAAATGCACCAAGCCAACATGGATCGGGAGGAGAGGTGGCGTCAGGAAGACCAGCAGGCGACTCAAACCCTGCTTGGACTACTGAGGGAGCAAACGGACACGCTCCGGCGCCTTGTGGATGTTCTGCAGGAACGGAGGCAGGAGGACAGAGCCCCGCTGCAGTCCATCTCTAACCGCCCTCCCCCGCCACCAAGTCCCATACTCCCTTCACCCAAAGTGCACAGAAGGAGAGGCGGCAGAGTCCCTGCTAACTCTCACTCCACCCCTGCAGAGAGCTCGAGCAGCAGAAGGCTCTCATTCCCCAAAGTTTGACAAGTTCTTTCCTTCCCGCCTGACACAAGCCCCCGTCCAAGTTTCACTTCCCAGTCCCATGTGTAGTTGATAATAAAAAATATGTTTCTGTTAACTACTGTTTCCATCATGTTCTTTTGGAGGAGGGGGGGGAAAGGGGGTTGGTAATTGGACAGGACAGTCACCTTTGGCAGGGTACATAGTAGGGGGCAGGCACAGCAGCAGGGCACATACATAGTGCAGTGATGCAGTG